>NC_066524.1:15134160-15161660 GCF_024679095.1 Eriocheir sinensis
GAGAGAGAGAGAGAGAGAGAGAGAGAGAGAGAGAGAGAGAGAGAGAGAGAGAGAGAGAAGGGGCAATCAGAAGGGGGCTTGGGATTAAATCATTAGAGGGGGTCTGCGAAGGGGTCTTTTCTGAGTCATTGCGGAACGGGCCGCTGAAGGGAAGGGGTCTGGAAGGGGGCGTTGACAGGGGTTCATCAGAGGGGCTACTGGAAGGGGTTATAGGAAAGGTTGAAGTAGAACAGGGAAAGGTAAAAGGGGAAGAAAAAGGGAAAAAAGGGAGGGAAAGAGAAAGGGGAATGGAGGAAACTAAAAGAAGGGATAAAAAGGAAACTGAGGAGAGCATGGACTAAAGGAGAGGAGAGAAAGGGAAGGGGAAAAGGAGAAAAGTAAGGGGGAGGATTGAAGGAAAGGGAGGGAAAGAGAAAGGGGAATGAAGGAAACTAAAAGAAGAAGGGATAAGAAGGAAACTGTGGAGCGCATGGACTAAAGGAGAGGAGAGAAAGGGAAGGGGAAAAGAAGAAAACTAAGGGGGAGGATTGAAGGAAAGGGAGGGAAAGAGAAAGGGGAGAATTGAAGGAAAATGGGAAAGGGGGAATGAGGTAGAGGAATGGAGGAAACTAAGGAGGGAAGGGGAAAAGGAGAAAACTAAGGGGGAGGATTGAAGGAAAGAAGGGAGGGAAAGAGAAAGGGGAGAAGGAAAATGAGAAAGGGAATAAGATAGATGAATGGAGGAAACTAAGAAAGGAAGGAAGAGGGAAAAGGAGGAAACTAAGGGGGAGGAATGAAGGAAAGAAGGGAGGAAAAGAGAAAGGGGAGAATTGAAGGAAAATGGGAAATGGAATGAGGTAGAGGAATGGAGGAAACTGAGGAAGGAAGGAAGGAAGAGGGAAAAAGGAGGAAATTAAAGGGAAGAATTGAAGGAAAGAAGGGAGGGAAAGAGAAAGGGGAGAATTGAAGGAAAATGGTAAAGGGAATAAGATAGATTAATGGAGGAAAGTAAGGAAGGAAGAGGGAGAAGGAGGAAACTAAGAGGTGTATGGACTGAACGAAAGGAGAGAAAGAGTAGGGGAAAAAAGAAGGAAACTGAGGATGTGAGGAATGGAAGAAAAGATAGAAAGGGGAAGAGGAAAAGAGGATGGGAAAGGAAGAAACTGGGTATAAAAAAATTAAGAAAAGGAAGGAAGGAGAAGGGAAAAACGAGGACTAGAAGTATAAGGATGGAAAGAGAAGGGAAAAAGAAGGAAACTAAGGATGAGGGGAATAGAAGAAAAGAGAGAGAGGGGAAAAGGAAAAGAGGATGGGAAAGGAAGAAACTAGGTATAAAAAATGAAGAAAAGGAAGGAAGAAGGGAAAAAGGAGGACTCAAGAAGTATAAGGCCTAAAAAAAGGGGGACTGAGAAAAGAGGAAACTAAAGGGATGGAAAAGAACTGAAGGAAAGGAAGAAGGTAGAAGGAAAGGGAGGCAAGAAGGGGACTGGGAAAGGAGGAAACTAAAGAGATGAAAATAATGAAGGAAAAGAAGGAGGTAGAAGGAAAGGGAGGCAAGTTAAAGGAATGAAAGAAAGAACAAAAACAAAAATTAAGGGGAGGAGGAGGAGGAGGAGGAGGAGGAGGAGGAGGCGCAGAGAGGAAGAAGAAAGGGGAAGGATATAAGGAAGTGAGAGGAGAAGAGAGAGGGGTTGAGGGGGAAGAAGAAGTGAGGGGATTAAAGGGAGGATGTTAAGGGAAGGTAAAAAACAAACAAAAAAAGTTATGGGAAGAAAAAGCACACCTGAGCTTTAGAAAATTCACCTATAGAGTCAGGTGAAGAAAAATTATTAGGGTTAAGGGAGGGAAAGAGAGAGAGGGAGAGGAAGAGGAAGGAAAGAGAAAGAGGAGGAGGAGGAGGAGGAGGAGGAGAAGGAAGTGGAAATAAAGACAGACCGATCCATTTAATCACAGGTCCTAAACACACACACACACACACACACACACACACACACACACATACACACACACACACGCACACACACGCACACACACACTTAGGTATAAATGAATGAAAGCCACGAAAAATCCGTCATCTCATTTTTGTTCAGCAAGTCGACAAAATTTGGAGGAAGAAGGAGGAAGTGAATTCAGAACAGGAGGAGGAGGAGGAGGAGGAGGAATGAAAGGCCTCGGGAGAACAAATAAGTGAGGACAAGAAGGTATAACTCAGCATTTAAGAGGAGGAAGAAGAGGTAGAAGTATTATTATTATTATTATTAGTAGTAGTAGTAGTAGTAGTAGTAGGAAGAGGAGAAGGAGGAGGACAAAATATGAATAGAAAAAAGGAATGAAGAAAATGGAGATGAAGTGATAAGCAGAAATGGGAATACGAGGAAAAGAAGGAGAGGAAGAGGAGGAGGAGGAGGAAGAGAAGAGGACAATTATAAGTAGAAGAAAGGAGAGGCATGACATGAAGCTAAAGCGAAGAGCAGAAATGGAAAGACGAGGATAAGTAGGAGGAGGAGGAGGAGGAGGGGAAGAAGGAAGAGGTGGAGATGGCAAAATATGACTAAGAGAAAGGAGGAAAAGCAGATGAAGAAGGAACGAAAAGTAGGAACAGGAAGACGAGGAAAAGTAGGAGAAAGAGGAGGAGGAAGAGGAGGAGGAGGAAAAGGAAAATAAGAAAGAAGAGATGGAGATAACAAAACATGAGTAAGAGAAAGGAGAAGCAGATGAAGAAGTAGGAGAAAGAGGAGGAAGAAGAAGAGGAGGAAGAAGAGGAGGAAGAAGAGGAGGAAGAAGAGGAGGAGGAAAAGGAAAAGAAGAAAGAAGAGGTGGAGATAACAAAACATGAGTAAGAGAAAGGAGGAAAAGCAGATGAAGCCGAGGAAGAGTAGAAGAAAGAGGAGGAGGAAGAAGAGGAGGAAGAAGAGGGGGAGGAAAAGGAAAAGAAGAAGGAAGAGGTGGAGATGACAAAACATGAGTAAGAGAAAGGAGGAAAAGCAGAAGCAGATGAAGAGTAGAAGAAAGAGGAGGAGGAAGAAGAAAAGAAGGAAGAGGAGGAGGAAAAGGAGAACCTCAACCACCCCAGCCAGTCACCCCACCACCCCCAACTAGCCACCTTACCCCCTCCCCCCTTCCCCAACCCCCAGCCGCCCACATCTAGCAGGAACAAGGCATCAGCAGGAGAATAAGAAGCAGGCGGGCCCCCTTCTTTCGTATGCCAGCCGCCCCCCGCCCGCCGCCGCCGCACCCCGCCAATACAGAGGAGGCCATGAGGACGGCGACGAGGCATGCATACGGGAGAAGGCGCCGAAGGGGGGGTGGGGGAGGGGGGGGAAAGGGGGAGACGTGACGGTGACGCAGGAACCTCATCCACAACCATCATCATCATCCTCGTGTCCACCTGTGAGTCTAAACCACCTGTACCTGGTTTAATTAGTCCCTCACCTTAATTAGCGCTTCGTCACAGGTAGGACAGGTAAGTAAAGTAGTGGTCTAATGAGTCGTCTTTCACCTATGACTCAAGTTTACCTGTATCCACCTCAATTAGTACCTGTGACTCAATCCAATCACCTGTATCCACCTCAATTAGTACCTGAGACTCAATCCAATCACCTGTATCCACCTCAATTATCACCTGTACCTCAATCCAATCACCTGTATCCACCTCAATTAGTACCTGTGACTCAATCCAATCACCTGTATCCACCTCAATTATCACCTGTACCTCAATCCAATCACCTGTATCCACCTCAATTAGTACCTGTGACTCAATCCAATCACCTGTATCCACCTCAATTATCACCTGTACCTCAATCAAATCACCTGTATCCACCTCATTTATTACCTGTACCTCAATCAAATCACCTGTATCCACCTCAATTATCACCTGTACCTCAATCAAATCACCTGTATCCACCTCAATTATCACCTGTACCTCAATCAAATAATGGTTACAGTGAATTATCATCCACCTACGCCATTAGAGCTACTTGCAGGTACCTCCACACAGCTTCCACCTTAAGTAGAAGATGATCACGGATGAGACAGGTGAAGAAGATTGTAGAATGAGTTTGAAGTGCCGCTCTACTTAGTCATCTTCCACATATGCCTCCAAAACTACCTGTAATTACCTCCACACACTTTCCAGTCTAATTAGAACCTGGTCACGAATCGCACAGGTGAACGAAACGATAGTAAGAGTGTTTTAAGGTCGTGTCGTCTTAATTAGTCACCTTCCACCTGTGCCTCCAAAACTACCTGCAATTATCTCCACGTTAACTAGAATTCACTGGTGACGGGTTGAATAGGTGGACAACAGATAGTAAAAAAGGAGAGTAGAGTCGTTTTAATTAGTCACCCACCTGTGCCTTCAAAACTACCTGTAATCACCTCCACCTTAATTAGTCACGAATCAGACAGGTGAACAAAATGAAGGTAGTAAGGAGTGTTTGAAGAGTCCAGTGTCGTTCTAATTAGTCACCTTCCACAGTTAACCTCCAAAAGTACCTGTAATTACCTCCACCTTAATTAGTAGTCACGAATCAGACAGGTGAACATAATGAAGGTAGAAAGGAGTGTCTGAGGTATCCAGCGTCCTTCTAATTAGTCACTTTTCACCTGTAACCTTCAAAACTACCTTTACTACTACTACTGCTCAACTACTACTGTAACCACATACGCACACCTTTCACCTTAATTAGAACTTCATCACGGATTACAGGTGAACAAAATGACGGTGAATGGAGTGTCTGAGGTGTCCAGTGTTCTAATTAGTCACCTCCCACCTGTGACCTCCAAAACTACTACTATTACTACTACTACCTGCGCACACCTTTCACCTTGATTAGAACGTCGTCACGGATTATAGGTGAAGAAAATGACGGTGAATGGAGTGTCTGAGGTGTCCAGTGTCGTTCTAATTAGTCACCTCCCACCTGTGACCTCCAAAACTACTACTATTACTACTACTGTAACAACCTGCGCACACCTTTCACCTTGATTAGAACGTCGTCACGGATTAGAGGTGAAGAAAATGACGGTGGAGTGTCTGAGGTGTCCAGTGTTCTAATTAGTCACCTCCCACCTGTGCCTCCCCTCCACTTTCATCCCGTCCACGCACTCGCCTTCCCTGATCAAGAAACACCGCGGCGCCTCAAAACAAAGGAAGCGACGCGAGCTGCAGCGCCCAAGACATCACGAAGCAAGGATAACAACAGTCTAGCATTCCCCGGCCATGAAGGAGCGAGACGGGCTTACCAACACGCCCCAGGAACCGAACTTAATTGGTCATTCCTCGCGGGTGTCTTTCGATTTCTATACAAGATCAGAAAGTTGGAATGTTTGTTCTTACTTCTCTTTTGTTTGTGTGTGATTTTAGCCTTTGGTGTGTGTTTGTATGTCTCGTTGTTGTGCTAGAACTCGTAACTCTACAAATAGCAACTCTGATTAGAAAAAGGGGTTTGCATTCGATTAAACAGTAAATAAAGAAGAAAAGAAAGGAGAGGGATAAAAAGACTGAGACAAAAGGAGCTAAAAGAAGATACATACGGGAAAAAGGGAGGAATGAATTGGGTTACAAGAGCAGAGGAAAACAAACAAATGAAATGACAGCCAAATAGGGGAAGAGATCAATGAAACCAAGAACAGGAGAAAAGGATAGTGGGAGCGGAAAAAGGAGAGTCTGAATAGGGTTAAAAAAAAAAAGTAACTGAGGAAGAAAAGAAAACAAAGGAAAAAATAAAATAAAGAGATGTTGGAAGGCAAGAATTTGAAAGCTGAAAAAGAGAAAAAAGTAGAACAAAGATGAAAAAGGCGAAGAAAATAAAAAAAGAAAAAGAAAAAGGAAAGAAGTTTGAATCAGACGAAAAAACTAAGAAGATAAGAGAAAGAGTAGAGGTCAGGATAAAAGAAAAAAAAAGGAGATGGAAAGTTAGAAGGGAGAAGAAGGGTAAAGAGGAATAAACATGGAGGGAAGAAGAAGAAAGAGGTGAAGAGAGGATGGATGAAGATAGGTAAGAAGGGGAGGAGAGAGAGAGAGAGAGAGAGAGAGAGAGAGAGAGAGAGAGAGAGAGAGAGAGAGAGAGAGAGAGAGAGAGAGAGAGAGAGAGAGAGAGAGAGAGAGAGAGAGAGAGAGAGAGCAATACTGAGTGAGGGGAAATACCTGAGTGGGTGAGTCATAAACTGAATCACCCGTCACATCCCAAGCTCTCATTCCTGCTCTTCCTTCCTCTTTCCTCATCCACCCTCACATCCATACTAACACACACCTCACCCCCCCCCCCCCCTTGACTCACCCACACACAACAAAGGTAAGTAAATGAATAACAACTAAACTCACCTGATAAACTTAAACACCTAATCTAATAACCCCCCCTCCACCTGACTCACCCACACACAACAAAGGTAAGTAAATGAATAACAACTAAACTCACCTGATAAACTTAAACACCTAATCTAATAACCCCCCCTCCACCTGACTCACCCACACACAACAAAGGTAAATGAATAACAACTAAACTCACCTGATAAACTTAAACACCTAATCTAATAACCCCCCCTCCACCTGACTCACCCACACACAACAAAGGTAAGTAAATGAATAACAACTAAACTCACCTGATAAACTTAAACACCTAACCAAATAAGCCCCCCCTCCACCTGACTCACCCACACACAACAAAAGTAAATAAATGAATAACAACTAAACTCACCTGATGAACTTAAACACCTAAACTAATAAGCCCCCCCTCCACCTGACTCACCCACACACAGCAAAGGTAAATAAATGAATAACAGCTAAACTCACCTGATAAACTTAAACACCTAATCTAATAAATAGTTTGGAATATATTCTAAAACATTGCGAAGATAGATAAAGAAAGAAAGAAGGGAAGGAAGAGAGAAAGAACACCTGATAAACCTGAACACCTTACCCAATAAATACTCCGGAACACATTCTCAAACATTGCCAAGATAAAGAAAGAAAGAAAGAAAGAAAGAAAACCTAATAAAAACTTAGGAACACATTCTCAAACATTGCGAAGATAAAGAAAGAAAGAAAGAAAGAAAGAAGGGAAGGAAGAAAGAACACCTAATAAGCTTAAACACTTAACCTAATAAATACTTAGGAACATATTCTCAGACATTGCATAGATAAAGAAAAAAAGAAAGAGAGAGAGAGAAAGAACACCAAACCTCGCCTGAGCTAACCTAACCTAACCTAACCTATTCAATAATTAATCTCATATCCTCAAAGATTTCAGAGCTTACATATTCACATTAGCACCTGCCTTATTCATCCATATAAATAAAAGATAAATAAACAAATAAATAAATACAAAATAATGGCACCTCACCTAACCTAACCTAACCAAATAAAAACTTATCCACATATTCTCAAACATTGCAAAGATATATCAAGAAAAAAAGAAAGAAAAAAAGAATGAAAGAGAGAACACCTGGCCTCACCTTATCTAACCTAATTAACCAATCTAACCTAACCAAATAAACATATTCTTCACAATCTCAATCATATCGTTGCCTACACTCCCACGATTAATAAGGCTTTCGTAGACGTTGTTGTGGGTATTTCCATGGGTAGTTTTATGAGCCTGGTGATAGTCTAACAAGGCCTGGTGATAGTCTAACAAGGCCTGGTGATAGTCTAACAAGGCCTGGTGATAGTCTAACAAGGCCTGGTGATAGTCTAACAAGGCCTGGTGATAGTCTAACAAGGCCTGGTGATAGTCTAACAAGGCCTGGTGATAGTCTAACAAGGCCTGGTGATAGTCTAACAAGGTTTCTGCAGCGTGAATGTAAAAAAATAAATAAATAACTGAAGTGAACCCGACCAATCTTTGAGGCCTTTTAAAATATTCGTTGTTAGAACCGAGAACGTCTGATGGCGCTAAACGTACGAGAACTAAATAAACGTATGAGACGCGAACGAAAATACCAAGCAGACCAAACGAGATGAAAAAGATAATAAACGTTGCGGGGAAAAGTAACCTTGAAAAACGTGTGGAGCAAAAGGCAAACGTTTCGAAACTAGTTGTGTGGTTACCGTAGACTTTCAATGCGAGTCAAAATTATTTCTTTTTATCAACACTACAATGAAAATAGCAAATGATAGTGTGTAGGCGAAGCAGGAGAGTGGAAAGGCATAGGAGAAAGAAAGGCGTAGATGAATAGATCGATAGACAGGTAGATAGATATAGTAGTAAAAAAACGTATGGGAGGGAAAAGCTAGTAAAGAGGAACGTAAGAAAAGCAAGGAAGAAAAATGTAAAGAGATAGACGAGAGGAATAAAAAGAAGAAAGGTAGGAAAGGAGGAAAAGTATAGAAATAAATAATAATAATGCGCAATAAGAGAGAAAGGAAAGTCAGAAAAGGAAAGAAGGAAAAAATTATAGATAAACAGATACAAAAATTCACAACATACGAACGGAATGAATAATAAAGAGGAGAAAGGAGAGGAAGAAAGACAGGAAGAAAGAAAGACATTGCTAGCTAGATACGTAGATAAAAAAAAATCTAACATAAAAAGAATGAAAAATGAGATACAGAGCTGAAACAAAAACGTGAGAAAAAGAAGAGATAAAACAAGTGTAGGAAAGAGCTTAAAAGAAAAAAAGACAAATAAGCAAAGCAGATAAAAATACGAAAATAGGAATGACACAAAAAGATACGTAGATATATAAAAAAAAACAATCTAACATAAAAAGAATGAAAAAGGAGATACAAAGCTGAAACAAAAACGAGAGAAAAAGAAGAGATAAAACAAGTGTAGGAAAGAGCTTAAAAGAAAAAAAGACAAATAAGCAAAGCAGATAAAAATACGAAAATAGGAATGACACAAAAAGATACGTAGATAAAAAAACAATCTAACATAAACAGGATGAAAAAGAAGATACAAAGCTGAAACAAAAACGAGAGAAAAAGAAGAGATAAAACAAATGTAGGAAAGAGCTTAAAAGAAAAGAAAGACAAATAAGCAAAGCAGATAAAAATACGAAAATAGGAATGATACAAAAAGATACGTAGATAAAAAAAAAAAAAAAACCAATCCAACATAAAAAGGATGAAAAGGAAGACACAGAGCTGAAACAAAAAAGGAGAGACAAAACAAATGTAGAAAAAGCTAAAAAGAAAAAAAAGAAAAATAAACACAGCAGATAAAATATACGAAAATAGAAATGACACAAAAATATACATATGTTTCTACTGACCAATTCGTTTCATCAGTATTTGGACAGGCACACGTTTCTGGGCCTAATTGATTACCTGCCCAACACACCAACACCTGGGATTAATTTACCTGTGGGGATGCAGCGAACAGGTGAGTGGGTGACGGTGTACAGGTGTGTGTGTGTGTGTGTGTGTGTGTGTGTGTGTGTGTGTGTGTGTGTGTGTGTGTGTGTGTGTGTGTGTGTGTGTGTTCCTGCCCCTAATGACGTCTTCCTCACCACTATCACCACCACCATCATCATCTTCATCACCTGCATACCTGTCTTTCTTTAACATATACACCTGTCATCACCACCACCACCATCACCACCACCACCATCACCACTACGAACATCACCATACACACACAGGTAAGGTAGGAAAGTAGTAAAAGCATAGAGCCAAATAAAATGAAATAAAATAAAATAAAACAAAGAGAAAAGAAAGGAAAAAATAAAGATAAATATATAAAAGTTTCAACACTCATCACCACCACCACCATACATACACACGCACGCACAAACACTCACCACCACCACCACCACCACACCTTCCACCGCACTTCCCTAACACTTAATTACAGGTAACCGCGGCGCACTTAACACAAAAATACGGTGCGTACTTAATGGGTTAGAGCGTACAGTTAGGAAAGGTTACACCCCACACTTATCCTTATTACACACACACACACACACACACACACACACACACACACACACACACACACACACATTGCTACCACACCTATTCTTAATCATGCTCCTCCTCCTCCTCCTCCTCCTCCTCCTCTTCCTCCTCCTACTCGTTTTCATCCACTCCTCCCCTTCCTCCTCCCTCATTATCATCCCATCTTCCTCCTCCTCCTCCTCCTTTCTTTTTCTTCTTCCTCCTCCTCCTCCTCTTCCTCCTCCTTTCTTTTTCTTCTTCCTCCTCCTCCTACTCCTACTCGTTTTCATCCCCTCCTCCCCTTCCTCCTCCCTCATTATCATCCCATCTTCCTCCTCCTCCTCCTCCTCCTCACATTCCTCTCCAGATTGGCTTCCTGATAACAACAACAGCCTCTACAGTAGTCATTAATTTCTCCTCGTAAGACATTCATTCGTTTTCTATTTTCTCTTTCTCTGCTTCTTTTTTTTATCCTTTCTCTGGCTCATTTTCGTTTTTTTTTCTGCATATCTTTTTGTCTATCTATCTATCTATTTATCTATCTCTATCTGCCTTCCCTTTTCTTTATCTGCCTATTTTGTTCTATTCCCTGTTTCCTTTGTTCTTTTTTCTTTCTTTTTCTTATATTTTCTTTCCGTTCTTCCTTCTTTATTTACCTATAATTTTCTTTTCTTTTCCTTTTTCTTTATCGTCTTCTTCGGCTTATCTTCTTTTTCTCCTTTCTCCCTTTTCTCCCATTTCTTCGTTCTTTCTTCCTCTTCTTTAGATTTCTCTTTTTCTGTTTTCTCTTTTCTTCTATTCCTTTTCACCTTTCTCTCCCTTTTCTTCGTCTCCTTTGTTCTTTTTCCTCTTTCTCGTTTTCTGTTGTTTCTCTTTTCTTCTATTCCTTTTCACCCGTTTCTTCCTTTTCCTCGTTTCTCCCTTCCTTTCTGCTTTCTCTTCCGCCTCTCCATCCCACACCTTTCTCACACCTGCACGGGCGCCACGGGACACGTTAATAAGGCAACAGGTGAAGACTTTCGTTACCTGCGCTTCCGTTTCTTACCTGTAGACGACCCTTTTCAGGTAATTATCCCCAGGTGTGTGTGTGTGTGTGTGTGTGTGTGTGTGTGTGTGTGTGTGTGTGTGTGTGTGTGTGTGTGTGTGTGTGTTAAATATATGTATGCATGTATGTATGTATGGAAATCCCCTCATAAAAACACAAAAAAAGAAAAAAAGAAAAGAAAAAAGAAAGTATAGATGATTATAAGTGTTTTGAAAAGCCTCTCTCACACAGCCAAGACTTAACGAAACAAAAAAAGAAAAAGGAAAAAAACCCAGAAAACACAAGGAGACAAAAAGAAGAAAACTACAAAAAAAACAGAAATAAATAACAAAACAGAAGAAAAAAACGCCGCCATTAAAAAAAATAAGACAAAAAAGATAAAAAATGGAGCAAAACAAAGACAGAAAATGAAAAATAAAACAGAGAGAGAGAGAGAGAGAGAGAGAGAGAGAGAGAGAGAGAGAGAGAGAGAGAGAGAGAGAGAGAAAAGAAAGAGAGGAAGAAAACTAAGCTAAGTTCGCTGAAACGGATGAATGAAGTCAAGTCCCTCCTCCCCCTCCTCCTCCTCCTCCTCCTCCTCCTCCTCGTTGACCTCGGCCTGACCATCTCCTGACCTCTCGCCCCCTAACGGCCGCCGCCCCCCCTGCCCACTTTGTTTACAAGGTCACGTGTCTGCTACCTTGACCCCGGCACCTTGCACCACCTGGAATTAGGCCGAACAGGTGTGTGGGTGGGAAGGCAGGTGTGTGGAGGGCGGGTTGTGGTGCCGTGGAGTTGTTGTTGTTGTTGGTGGTGGTGGTGGTGGTGGAAGGAAGGAATGAAGGAAGGAGAGGAAAGGCAGGAAGGAAGGAGATACGTAGGGAGGGGAAAGAAATGAAGGAGAGAGAGCAAGGAAGGAGAGGGATGCAAGGAATGGAAGGAGAGGATGGAGAAAAAAGGGAGATAGGGAAGGAAAGGGAAATAAGAAGAGAAGGGAAGAAAAGGGGAATGAGAGAAGAGAAAAGGGAGAAGAGAATGAAAGAAGGGAAATGGGGTGGAAAAAGAAAAGAAGGGAAGAACGAAAGAATGAAAGGAATGGGAGAGGATGGAAGAAGGAGATAAGGAGAAACATAAGAAGAGGAGGATTAAGAAGAAGAAGAAGAAGAAGAAGAAGAAGAAGAAGAAGAAGAAGAAGAAGAAGAGGAAAAAGAAGAAGAAGAAGAAGAACAACAACAACAACAACAAAAATAATAAGAGCAAGAATAATAATAAGAGGAGGAGGAAAGAACGAGGAAAATACTGAGACAGATAGGCAAAAAAAAGCTAAAGATAGAAAGGAGGAAAAGAGGAGGAAACCGAAGGAGGAAAGGAAAACAGGAAAACAGGAAAACTAGAGAAGGAGGAAGAAAAGAATAAAAATAAGAAGATGGGAAGAGAGAATAAGATAAGGTTAGACGAGGTGGAGAAAGACAAGGAGACACAGAGGAGGAGGAGGAGGAGGAGGAGGAGGAGGAGGAAGCTTAACCTTTGCCACAACACGAGTCTTGAGAATTATTTAAGGAGATTTATGGTTCAAGGTGGACCTCGAGCGAGAGAGAGAGAGAGAGAGAGAGAGAGAGAGAGAGAGAGAGAGAGAGAGAGAGAGAGAGAGAGAGAGAGAGAGAGAGAGAGAGAGAGAGAGAGAGAGAGAGAGAGAGAGAGATACTACTCTTTATTACTTAATCGTTTTCACCTTTCTAAACTAAAACAGATACATAGATAGATAGACAGATAGATAGATAGAGAAAACAAGAAATAGACAGACAGATGAGAAAGATAGAGAGAAAAGTAGATAAAGTGAAAGATATAGACAGATAGATAAGGAGAGAGAGAAAGATAAAGAGAAATAAACAGATAGATAAAGAGAGAAAGATAGACAGAAAAGCAGAGTGAGAGATAGACACATAAGTAATTAAAGAAAAAGACAAAAGGAGATAAAAAGAGAAAAAGAGAAAAATAACTTCATAGATCATTTCTCTTTTACTTCCATTCTTCACATTCCTTCTCTCTCTCTACGCCTTCTCAACCTTCACCTTTCCTTTGCTTCGCTTCTCACCAAGACCTTGATTCACATATATATTTCCAATCTCTCTTTCTCTCTCTCCCTCTCCCTCTCTCTCTTTCTGTTTTGTTTTTTTCATTTTCCAAGTTACAGAATCACTCAGCCTCGACAATACAACCAAACAAAAAGAAAATTCAACTCTTCCATTGTGTGTCCCGGAAAATTTAACAAAAAAACAAAAACAAAAACACTCTTACAATCTCACCTGTAATTTGTGCGTCAAGGTGTTTGCTATACGTGGGCGCCGTGAGTGTATGTCTGTCCGCCTGTCTGTTAGTCGTCTGTCTGTCTAACTATCTCTCGACCTGGATCCACCTGTCTCTCTCTCTCTCTCTCTCTCTCTCTCTCTCTCTCTCTCTCTCTCTCTCTCTCTCATAGTACCTGCGTTCATTTGTTTCTGTCCGTTACCTGTTTTTGTTTGTCTATGTGCCTGTCTGTCTGTCTATCTACCTGCTTGTTTGTCTGTTAATTATCTACCTTTACTGTCACTTCATTACCTGTCTGTCTGTCTCTATTCGAAGCTGTCTATCTACTTTATCCACCATTCACTCCCTTTCTTTTTTTCCCCTTTCCTTCCTAACTCTCCTCCATTCTCTTCTTTCGCATGTCTTCATCCCCCTTCCCTCCCCTTTCCTCCCATCCCTTCTATATCTTCTAGCTTCCTAACTCCCCACTCTCCCCTCCTCTCCCTTCTTTATCTTTCCTCCCTTCCTTCCCTTCTTTCCTATCTTCTCCTACTCATCCCTTTCCTTCTTCTAGCTTATCTGTTATCCCTCCCTTTCCTACCTTCCTTCTTTTTTCTCCTTTATTTACTTCCTTCCTTTCCTTCTTCTGACGTTTATCTCCTCTCCTTCTTCCCCTTCCTTTCATTCCTCTCCCCTCTCCCTCCTTCACTCCCTCACTCATTCCCACATTCCCTTTCCTTATCTGCTCTTCTTCCCCCTCCTCCCTTCCCTCCCCTTCCTCCGCTTCCTCACTCCTAACACTCACACTCCTAGCCCTTCCCATGATGCAAGGCGGCGTGTTTACAGGAGAAAAGAGGGCGCCACTGTTTCATTTTCGCTAAGTATGGGTTTGTTTATATCGGCGGAGAGCTGGGAGTGGCTTAAAGAGAAGGGGGAAAGGGGGGGGAAGGAAGGGAAAAAAGAAAAGATGGAGGTAGAAAAGAAAAGGAAGTGGGAAAACAAGGAAGGAATTAGGGGAGCAAAGGATGTTGGGAGAGAATGAAGGAGAATGATGAGGGAAGGAAGGGAAGGGAGGGAGAAGAAAGGAGGTGAAGGAAGAGAAGTGGGAGAGAAGGAAGGAGGTAAGGAAAGAAGGGAAGAAGAGAAAAAGGAAAGTATAGAAGGAAGAAAGATGGGGAAAAAGGGAAAGGAGAAGGAGAGAGGTAGGGGTAAGAGGAAAGTGGGAGAGAAGGAAGTAGGGAAGGAAGGGAAAAGAGAGATGGAAGGGAAGTGGAAGATAGTGGAGGAAAGGGAGCGACGTGGGAGAGAATGAAGGAGGGAAGGGAACGAAGTGGGAGGGAATGGAGGAGGTAGGGGAGGAAGGGAAGGAAGTTGAGAGAAGGAAGAGAGGGAAAAAAAAGGAGAGAAATGCAAGGAATTGGACGAAAGAATGGAAGGAGGGAGATAGGGAAGAAAGGAAAGATGGAGAGAAAGGAGGAATGGAAGGAATGGAAGATGGAGGAAGACAGGGAAGGAGAGAACGAGAAAGGAGGAAGAGGGAAAAAAAGGAATGGGAGGAAATGATGGAAGGAAAATATAAGGAAGGAAGGAGATAAGGAAGGAAGAAAGGAATGGGAGGAAATGATGGAAGGAAAAGATAAGGAAGGAAGGAAAAAGGGAAATAAGAAAGAATAGAAGAAAGTAAAGGAAATGAGGGAAAAAAATATTCCTTAATACGTAAATTTTTTGGATAATGCGAAAACTTCTCTCTCTCTCTACCAACCTACCTAATATACCTTTTCCAGGGGCGGGTTTTTGCACGGGTACGAAATAGCTCGCGGGCAAAAAAATTTCTCCCTGTACCGCATTGCAAGATAGAGAGAAGGTGATTTGCATGTAATTATAGTGATTAACCTTAATTATAAGCACACGTAGAGAGAGAGAGAGAGAGAGAGAGAGAGAGAGAGAGAGAGAGAGAGAGAGAGAGAGAGAGAGAGAGAGAGAGAGAGAGAGAGAGAGAGAGAGAGAGAGAGAGAGAGAGAGATAGTAAAGAGAGAGAGGTAGATGAAATGAATGAATGAGTGAGTGAGTGAGTGAGTGAGTGAGTGAAGGAAGGAAGGAAGGATAAAAGAAAGAAAGAAAGGAAGGAGGAAGGTTGAGAAGGAAAGAGTGACTGGCTAAAGAAAAAAGTAAGAAAGAAAGAAAGGAAGGGAGAAGAAAAAGGAAACAAAGAAGAGAGGAAGAAAGGAAATAGGAAACAAGGGAGAGAGAACGGAAAGTATAGAGAAAGAAGGAGGAATGGAGTAAAGAAAGGAAGGAGTGAGGAAATAAAGGAAGAAGGGAAAGAGATGAAGGAAAAAGGACAACAGCCGAAAGGAAGAAGAAAACAAAGGTGGAGGACAAATGAAGGAGAGAAGGGAAGGACACGAAGGAGGAAGGGTGAGGGAAAAAGGAAGGAATGAAGGAAAGGAAGGAGGAAGGGTGAGGGAAGGAGGAAGGTGTGAAGGAGATAGAGAATGACAAGGGTGTGGTTCAGAAGGGAGAGATGGAGAGGAGGAGAGAGAAGGGAGAGATGGAGGGAGAGGAGGAGAGATAGAAGGGAGAGATGGAGGGAGAGGAGGAGAGATAGAAGTGAGAGATGGAGGGAGAGGAGGAGAGATAGAAGGGAGAGATGGAGGGAGAGGAGGAGAGATAGAAGGGAGAGATGGAGGGAGAGGAGGAGAGATAGAAGGGAGAGATGAAGGGAAAGGAGGAGAGATAGAAGGGAGAGATGGAGGGAGAGGAGGAGAGATAGAAGGGAGAGGAGGCGATACGAGAGAGACGAGGAGGAGAAACAGGAGGAAAGGAAGAGAGGAAAGACAGAGAAGGGAGATGAGGCAGAGGAGGGAGAGAGGAAGGAGAAACAAATGGAGAGGAAGAAAGGAGAGGAAGGAAGGAAAGGGAGATGAGGAAAAGGCGACGTGAGTGAATGAGTGAATAAAGGAAGAAAAAGACGAGAAGAAAAAAAGGAACATGAGAGAAAGAAATAAAGAAAACGAAGAGAAGGAATAACCAGGAACAGCAAACAACAACAACAACAACAACAACAACTGAGATCACGATAAAGACTAAGAAGAAGAGGAAGAAGAAGAAAAGAAGAAAGAGACCACTGAGAAAAAACAAGAAAAAGAGGAAAAGAAGACAAAAGAGAGAAAAAAAACGTAAATATGAGGAATAACAAAGAGGAACACAAGTAACAGTGGTGATGATGCTGAAGATGGTGGTGATGATGGCGTTAGTGGTGATGATGGTGGTGACAGTAGTGACGGTGGTGGTGATTGTGATGTTAGTAATAGTGGTGGTGGTAACACACACACACACACACACACACACACAAACACACACACACACATCTCCTCCTCCTCCTCCTCCTCCTCCTCCTCCTCCTTCCCGGGATCGATAAGGCTGGGCAAACTTAGGTGTGAGAAGACTCCCCTACACAGCTCTCCCTTGGGCGCCCCCTGCCGAGAGAGAGAGAGAGAGAGAGAGAGAGAGAGAGAGAGAGAGAGAGAGAGAGAGAGAGAGAGAGAGAGAGAGAGAGAGAGAGAGAGAGAGAGAGAGAGGAGGGGTGTGGTCCTTGGGGAGGGTGCTACAGGGATATATTGGAGGAGGAGGAGGAGGAGGAGGAGGAAGGGAGAGAGAGAGTGAGAGAGAGAAGCGGTGCCGACTGCCTCTCTCTCTCTCTCTCTTAGAAACATGATCTATGAGGTTTATTTACAGCTTTTGATGAGATTATTAGAGAGAGAGAGAGAGAGAGAGAGAGAGAGAGAGAGAGAGAGAGAGAGAGAGAGAGAGAGAGAGAGAGAGAGAGAGAGAGAGTGTATACAGCATCCAGGAGTGGTGGTGGTGGTGGTGGTGGTGATGAAGATGGAGACGCTGGTGGTGATGGAGGTGGTGGTGACGCAGAAGAGAGAGAGAGAGAGAGAGAGAGAGAGAGAGAGAGAGAGAGAGAGAGAGAGAGAGAGAGAGAGAGAGAGAGAGAGAGAGAGAGAGAGAGAGAGAGAGAGAGAGAGAGAGAGAGAGAGAGAGAGAGAGAGAGAGAGAGAGAGAGAGAGAGAGAGAGAGAGACGGACAAGAGTGTGAAGGGGCCGAGATATGAAGGAGGGAAGAGCGGCAGAGGAGGAGGAGGAGGAGGAGGAGGAGCAAGAGGAAGGGCAAGAGTATTAGCCCACGGCAAAGGGAGGGAGATTGCAAGGAGGAGGAGGAGGAGGACAGAGGAGGAGGAGGAAGAGAGAGGGAGACAGAGGACGAGGAGGAGATGAAAAACGAAGAAGAAAAAGAATAAAGAAGAGAAGCAGAGGAAGAAAAAAAAACATGAAAAGGATTAAACTGATGTGAAGGGACAGAGGACGAAGAAGAAGAAGAAGAAGAAGAAGAAGAAGAAGAAGAAGAAGAAGAAGAAGAAAAAGAAGAAGAAGCAATAGGTGAGTTGTGAGGCGATGCAGGTGAGCTAGGGTGGCTGGTGGTGGTGAGGGGGGGGGGGGCTCGAACACAGGTGAGGTGGGAGGTGCAACACGCCAGCCCAGGTGAGAGACGGATGGTCGGGCGAGGGGCTTGTAACACCTGGTCTGACGGAAGGTTTCTTAGGGCAGCGGTGAGGCTTCTTCGTGACACATACACACACACACACACACACACACACACACACACACACACACACACACATGAAGACACTCAACATAACAAAACAAAATGAAACGGTAGGAATTTTAGGCTTTTTTCTTTTTAGGCATAACTCACTAAACACACACACACACACACACACACACACACACACACACACACACACACACACACACACACACACACACACACACACTTCAACAAAACGAGAAATACTGAAACGATATGATATTCTTTCGTCTTTTTTTGGCATGGCTAATGAAAACACACACACACACACACACACACACACACACACACACACACACACACACACACACACTAATAATTGCAAAGCACGTATATAATCAAACAAGGCAAAATCGAGACAAGCTAAATATATACAAAATCACACACACACACACACACACACACACACACACACACACACACACACACACACTCAGGTGGGCCGCTCATCACCTTACAGGTATCAAAAACAACAGGTGAGTTAATCCCTTGATGCATAAACCAACACCTGGGGGAGAGAGAGAGAGAGAGAGAGAGAGAGAGAGAGAGAGAGAGAGAGAGAGAGAGAGAGAGAGAGAGAGAGAGAGAGAGAGAGAGAGAGAGAAATACAAGCAAACACAGTAGAAAATAGAAGGATGAGGCGTACTGCTTGAGTGGGAGGAGGAGGAGGAGGAGGAGGTACAAACAACAGGAGATGAAGAGGAAGCAGCAGAAATCAAGAAGAAAACAAGAAGAGGAATACAACTGGAGTCCTAAGAGGAGTTAAGATTAAGGAAAAAGAGAAGGAAGAGGAAGAGGAAGAGGAGGATGAAAAAAAAAAGAAAAAAAAACTCAAGACAAGAAGAGTACTGCCGAATGAAGGAAAAAAGGAGTTAGGAAGAAGGAAGAAGAGTAAGAGGAGGAGCAACAGCAGGACGAGTAAGAGGAAGAAAAGTAAGAGGAAAAGGAGTAAGAGCAGGACGGACGCGTAAGAGAAAGAAGAGAAAGAACAGGACGGACGCGTAAGAGGAAGAGGAAAAGGAGTAAGAGCAGGACGGACGAGTAAGAGGAAAAAAGTAAGAGGAAAAGGAGTAAGAGCAGGACGGACGAGTAAGAGGAAGAAAAGTAAGAGGAGTAAGAGGAGGATGAAGAGGAGTCCCCGCGAGGCAGCCACTCCCCTATTTACCTTCCCAAGACACATGAATCATTTGGGCCACACGCTTAGCAGCTCCTCTTTAAGGTGATCCCAGGTGCTGCCAGGTAAGGGGAGCTCGGCCGCCGCCTCCTCCTCCTCCTCCTGCCTCCTTCTTCCTCTTGGTTCCGTGGTCTTCCTCCTCCTCCTCCTCCTACTACTACTCTTTCTTCGCCTCTTCTTGTTAAGTCTGTTTTTTTTCCTTCTTTTCTGTTTCTTAATTCTCCTTTTCCTCCTTCCTCCTCTTGCTGTACGTCATCCTCCTCCTCCTCCTCCTCCTCTTCCTGCCTCCCTCTTCCTCTTTTTTTTCTTGTTTCTATCCCTTCTTCTTCTTGCGTTCCCTCATCTTCCTCCTTCTTCTTCTTCTTCCTCCTCTTGTTATCTAATTTTTGTTGTGGTTTGTTTATATTTCTCCTTTTCCTACTTCCTCTTTTTATTCCTTTTCCTTTTCCACCTCCTCTTCCTCTTCCTCCTGCTCCCTTATTTCCATCCCATGTTTCTTAGTTTTCCTTTTCGCTCCTTTCCTTCCTTTTCTTCCCTCCTCCTTCTTCTTCTCTCTTCATCAGTCTTCTTCGATTGTCTTCCTTAAACCTCCTCTTCCTCTTCTCCTCTTCATCGTCACCTTCCTCTTTCCTCTTGGTTCGTTAGTCTTCCTCTTCATCCTTTCTCCTCCACCTTTTCGTCTTCTCTATCTCCCTTAACGCCTTCCTCCTCCTTCTCCTCTTACTAACTCTTTCTCTCGCTCCTTCTTTCTCCTGCATTTTTCCCTTCTCATTCTTTCTCTTACTCTCTCCACTTCCTCCTTCGTTTTCTTTCTTTCTTCCCTTCTTCCTTTTCTTGGTAACTTTTTTCTTTCTTCTTTGTTATTTCTCCTTTCTTCCTTCTCATTCTCTTTCTCTCCACTTCCTCCTTCGTTTCCTTTCTTTCTTCCTTCTCCTTTTCTTGGTAACTCTTTTCTGTCTTCTTTGTTATTTCTTCTTTATTTCCTTCTACCTTAATCTCCTCTTCTTCCTATCTTTTATTTCTTCCTCCTCTTCTCTTCCTTTTCCTTTCCTCCTTCTCTCTCTTTTTTTTTTTCCCCATTCTTGTTCCTCCTACTCAACTTGGTACTCCTTGTCCTCTTCGACCTCCTCCTCCTCCTCCTCCTCCTCCTCCTCCTTCTCTTCCACCACCTCCTCCTCTTCCTCCTCCTATTGCTGTTGGTACTGGTTATATTACTGTTTGTGTACCTTCTTCTTCTTCTTCTCTCTCTCTCTTATCCGTCCTTTCGCTCTTCGTTTTATTTTATTTTTCGTCCTTTTTGATGTTTTCTTCTTCTCTTATTTCTTTGTCTCGCTCCCCCTCCTCCTCCTCCTCCTCCTCCTGCTCTTCCTCCTCCTCCGGAAACACGCAGGACGGAAATGCTGAGTCTATGCTGACGTTGCTTTCCGTGTGTTGAGAGAGAGAGAGAGAGAGAGAGAGAGAGAGAGAGAGAGAGAGAGAGAGAGAGAGAGAGAGAGAGAGAGAGAGAGAGAGAGAGAGAGAGAGAGAGAGAGAGAGAGAGAGAGAGAGAGAGAGAGAGAGAGAGAGAGAGAGAGAGAGAGAGAGAGAGAGAGAGAGAGAGAGAGAGAGAGAGAGAGAGAGAGAGAGAGAGAGAGAGAGAGAGAGAGAGAGAGTTCTAATATTTACTTCTTCAACACAATCTTCATGAAGCAAACTCAAAAAACAACAAAAAACAACGACAACAAAACTCTTAAGCGTATTACTATCATTATTATTATTATTATTATTATTATTATTATTATTATTATTATTTATTTTCCTTTCCTATCCTCGTTTTCTTTATTTTCTTTTTCACAACGAGCGCAACTATTTGAGAGAGAGAGAGAGAGAGAGAGAGAGAGAGAGAGAGAGAGAGAGAGAGAGAGAGAGAGAGAGAGAGAGAGAGAGAGAGAGAGAGAGAGAGAGAGAGAGAGAGAGAGAGAGAGAGAGAGAGAGAGCAAATTAGAGAAAGAAATCGGACCGAGAACCGAAGAGAATTGAGCCGAAATATCCAATAACAAAGCAATAGAAGAGGAGGAGGAGGAGGAGGAGGAGGAGGAGGAGGAGGAGGAGGAGGAGGAGGAGGAGGAGGAGGAGGAGGAGGAGGAGGAGGAGGTGGTGACGCAGGGGATTTGCAGCTTTAGTGAAGATTCTCCGTTAAATATAGAAGAGGACACGGAACAGAGGACTGGAAGGGGGGGGAGGGGGGGGGAGGAGGGGAGGAAGAGGGGAGGAGAGGGGAGAGAAGAGGGAGGGAGGAAACTAAAGAGAAGAGAGGAGGGATAAATTGAAGAGAAAGAGAGGCTGCATTTTAAGAGGAAAGAGGGGAAAAGAGGGGAAGAGGGAGAGGGGAGAGGAAGGAGGAAAGTGGAGAGCAAGAGAGACTGCATTTAAGAGGAAAGAAGAGGGGAAAAGAGGGAATGAGGGAGAGGGGAAGAGAGGGGAGAGGAAGGAGGAGGGAAGAGGAAGGAAGGAGAGTGGAGAGCAAGAGAGACTGAATTTAAGAGGAGAGAAGAAGGGGGAAAAAGGAAGGGAGGGAGAGGAAAAGGAAAAATTGAGAGAAGGGAGGAAAGGAAAAAGAGAAGAGGAAGGAAAAGAGAGAGGCTATAGTTAGGAGGAAAGAAGAGAGGGAGGAAGGGAGGGGAATAGAGAGAGGGGAAAAGAGGAAGGGAGGGAAAGGGAAAAGAAAGATTGAAAGAAGGAAAGGAGGAAGAGGAAGGAAGGAAAAGAGAGGAGCGGGAGGAAGGAAGGAAAGAAGGAAACGAAAGAAAGAAAGAAAGAAGGAAGGAGCGAAGTATTGTAGGAGCTGAAGTGTCGAAGGAGAAGGAAGGAAGGACTGAAGGAGTGAAGGAAGGAGTGAAGGAAAGGTTTGAGCTGGAAGAAGGAAGGAAAGAAGGAAACGAGAGAAAGAAGGAAGGAGCGAAGTATTAAAGGAGCGGAAAAGTGTCAAAGCGGAAGGAAGGAAGGAGTGAAGGAGTGAAGGAAGGAGTGAAGGAAAGGTCTGAGGAGCGATGAGACGGCCGCGCTGATCCCCACAACACAGCAGGGGGCACGCGTCCAGGGCGAGGAAGGAGGACAAGAAGAGGAAGAGAGGAACGAAGAGAGGAAGACTGGAGGAGGAAGACTCAAAGAGGAAGACTGTAAGAGGAAGACAGTACCGAAAAAGACAGACGAAATGGGGAAAGGAGGAGAGGAAGACGGGAAGAAAAATACTGGAAAAGGAAGACTGGACAAGGAAGAGAACGGAAAAAGGAAGAGGAGGAAGAGACGAGAAGGAAGGAGAAGGCGAGAACGGGAAAAGAATGACAGGATGAGGAAGAAGAAGAGAGAAAGAACAGAAGGAAAAGGAAGACAAGACCGAAAAAGGGAGAGGAAAACTAGAAGAAGAAAGGAAGAAAGGAAGAGAAGACAAGTAGGCGAGAAGGAAAAGAGAAGAGACGGGAAGAAGATAGGAAGAGAGGAAGAGAGAAAAGAACAAGAGGAGAAGACAAGGAAGAGGAAGAATGGAAGAAAAGACAACACAGGAAGAAAACAGGAAGACAACGGACCAGGAAGGCGAGAAGGAAGAAAGGACAGGAGGTAAAGAAAGAACAGGAAGGAGGAAAATAGGAAGAAAAAGAAGACGAAAAAGATGAAGAGAGGAAGAAAAGGGGGATAAAAGAGAAAAGGGAAGGAAAAAGTAACAGGAAAAATGAAAAAAAGGAAAACAATAGGAAGAAAAGGGCGAAAGAAGGATGAAAAACGGGAGAAAGAGAGAAAAATAGGACACGAGAGAGAGAGAGAGAGAGAGAGAGAGAGAGAGAGAGAGAGAGAGAGAGAGAGAGAGAGAGAGAGAGAGAGAGAGAGAGAGAGAGAGAAGGCCATTATTGCTGACCTATGAGAAGGCAAATAAGAGAAACAATAAGAAATTCGACGAAACAAAAGGAAAAAAATAGGATCCCGCTGAAGCTTAATCGAGTAGGATGCCTTCACGACCCTCTTGTTAGGCGCGGAGGAGGAGGAGGAGGAGGAGGAGGAGGAGGAGGAAGGTAGACGAAGACATGGTTAATAGAGAAACAGAGAATGACCAAAGCATAATGAAAATGAGGAGGAGGAGGAGGAGGAGGAGGAGGAAGAGGAGGAGGAGGAAGGTAGACGAAGACATGGTTAATAGTGAAACAGAATGACCAAAGGATAATGAAAATGAGAAGGAGGAGGAGGAGGAAGAGGAGTAGGAGGAGGAGGAGGAGGAGGAGGAAAAGGAGGAGGAGAAGGAGACTTAAGACGAAAACATAGATGAAAATAATAAGAGAAACTTCAGGGGTTAAGAAACTTGCCATACGAGGAAAAACTCAAACAGTTAAATGAGAAGAAGAAGAAGAAGAAGATAATGATGACGATGAAGAACAACAACGACAACAACAACAAGGCGTGGAGACATGATGGAGTTTATAAATGGATGAAGGGCTTTAATAAGGAGGATATTCACAAGGTTTTGTTGGTAAGAGAACCGGGTAGGACACGAGGTAATGGGTTTAAACTGGATAAACTCAGATTCAACAAGGACACAGGCAAAAATTGGTTTACTAACAGAGTGGTGGATGAGTGGAATAGGCTTAGCAGTCATGTGGTGAGTGCCAATACAATTGTCACATTAAAAAATAGCTAAGATAAATTCATGGACAGTGATATTAGATGGGATTAGATTCACGGGAGCTTAGGTTCAAAGGAGCTGCCTTGTACAGACCTACCTGCTGACTCCTACGTTCTTATGTTCTTATGTAGTAAGTTTGGAAGGATAAGAATGAAGAAGAAGAAGAAGAAGAAGAAGAAGAAGAAGAAGAAGAAGAAGAAAACGAAGAAGAAGAAGAAGAAGAAGAAGAAGAAGATAATGATGATGAAGAAGAACAACAACGACAACAACAACAGGAACGAAAAGAAGAAGAAGAAGAAGAAGAAGAAGAAGAAGAAGAAGAAAAAGAAGAAGAAGAAGAAGAAGACAGAGAAAGGAAGGATAGAAAGCGGTTAAATTACACACCAAAAAAAAAAAAATAATAAAGGAAAAAGGAAAAGGAAAAAAATGAACATGTCCGGATAGTACGTGTGAAGCGTGATCGAGGGTGTGTGGGGGGGAAGGAAGGGGGATTCGAACCTTGGCCTGTACGTACGTGAAACAACGGTGAAGGGAACCAATCAATTAACCAACCAACGAACGAACGAACACACGAACGAACCGGCTAACAATACAATAAAAAGGTAAGATGAAAAGATAAAAATAGATAATGAAACGGAAGAAGAAAAAGTAAATAAAGGAAGAAAAAGTAAAAAATTAAGTGATAATACAGCAAAATAAAGGAAGAAAAAGTAAAAAAAAAAAAAATAGAAGACAAACGGAAAAAAAATAAACGAAAAAGTAAAAAAAAGTTAAAAAATACACCAAAAAAAGGAAGGAAAGTAAAAAAAACGTAGAAAATAAAAAAAATGGAAGACAAAACGGAAGAAAAAAATAAAGAAAAAGAAAAAAACGAAAAAATAAAATGAAAAAATAACAACAAAAAAGGAAGAAAAAGTAAAAACAACGTTGAAAATAAAAAAAATGAAAACAAATGAAATAAAAAAGTATAAAAAAAGGTTAAAAGACGTAAAAACAAAAACAAATAAAGTCAGATCCAGAAAAAAAACAGCCCCCCCAAAAAAGTCCAACAAACCAACAAACAAACACACAAACAATCAACAACAGAAGGTCACAGGTGAGCTATTAGTCGCCATCACCTGAGGACCGCCGATGGAATGTGTCGGGTCAGTAACGTTTTTTTTTATTCTTTTTACGTTCGTCTTTTGTTTCGTTCTGTTCTTGCGTTCTGTGGAGGAGGAGGAGGAGGAGGAGGAGGAGGAGGAGGAGGAGAAGGAGGAGGAGGAGAGAATGGTAAAGGAAGAACAAGAGGAGAAAGAGGAAAACGAAGGAGAATGGCGGAGAGAGAGGAAGGAAAAAATATGAAGAGGAAGCTGAAGGAAGACGAAAAAAGGAGGGAGGAGGAGGAGGAGGAGGAGGAGGAGGAAAAGGCGACTGTATTTTTTTAGGGTACAGCCGTGACACACTTTCTATGTAGCTTACCTGTTACAGAAGAAGAAGAAGAAGAAGAAGAACAACAACAACAACAACAACAAGAGAAAATAAGAACAAATACAACAAAGAACAAAAGAAACAAAAAGAATACATAACAAAGAGGTAGGCTGGACGGTAGGCATAGGTGAGTAGGAAGGCAGATAGGTAGACATATAGTAAAGTAGGTAGAGGAGAAAAAATACACCTTTCTACCTAAGCCCTGACCCACCTGTTATCTCATTATGCATTATTATTTTTGTAGGAAGGCAGATATGTAGATAGTAATGTAGGAGGCAGAGAAAAAATACACCTTTCTACCTAAGCCCTGACTCACCTGTTATCTCATTAGGCATTATTATTTTTTTGTAGGAAGGCAGATATGTAGATAGTAATGTAGGAGGCAGAGAAAAAATACACCTTTCTACCTAAGCCCTGACTCACCTGTTATCTCATTAGGCATTGTTTTTTGTCACCCTCTCCGTGTCTTTCCCTTTCTTCATCTCCTTACCTTTCTGTCACTATCTCTTTTAATGCCACACCCATGTCTACCAGTCGAGGGGAGTCTATTAGAATCTACTTTATCGTTTCCCTTGATGATGTGCTAAAGACATTCTCTGTATAGTTTTATTAGATTTCTTCCTTACTTTCTATATCACCACCAAACACTGTAAGGACAAAGAAGTGAAGAAACGAAGGAGTGAAGGAGATTATGAAGGAAGAAAGAATCAGAAAGGAGAAAGTATCAAAGGAGTGATGGATCGAAAGAGGGAAAGAATGCAGAAAGAAATGAGTGAAGGAAGGATAAACGCGAAGAGAGAGAGGAGAAACACATAAAGGGCATCCTCGTACACTTTTGGTATTGGTTTGGGATCTTACAAACTCCGTACTGTGAATGGGTTGGTGTTAAGATCAGGGTTTGCTTAAGGTAGTGAAGTCTGTTTCTGCCTCTCCTTTGAGCATAAGAAGAGGGAGAAGAGAGGAAGAAAAGAAGGATTTGAAGGAGTAGAAGATGGTAGAATAGGCTGGTGTTACGATCAGGGTTTGCTTACGATATAGTGAAGTCTGTTTGTCTCTCCTTTGAGCATAAGAAGAGGGAAAAAAGAGGAAGAAAAGAAGGACTTGAAGGAGCAGAAGGTGGTAGAATAGGCTGGTGTTACGATCAGGGTTTGCTTACGGTGGTGAAGTCTGTCTGTGTCTCTCCTTTGAGCATAAGAAGAGGGAGAAAAGAGGAAGAAAAGAAGGATTTGAAGGAGCGGGAGGTGGAAGAATAGGCTGGTGTTACGATCAGGGTTTGCTTACGGTGGTGAAGTCTGTCTGTGTCTCTCCTTTGAGCATAAGAAGAGGGAGAAAAGAGGAAGAAAAGAAGGATTTGAAGGAGCAGGTGGTAGAATAGGCTGGTGTTACGATCAGGGTTTGCTTAAGGTAGTGAAGTCTGTCTGTGTCTCTCCTTTGAGCATAAGAAGAGGGAGAAAAGAGGAAGAAAAGAAGGATTTGAAGGAGCAGAAGGTGGCAGAATAGGCTGGTGTTACGATCAGGGTTTGCTTACGGTATAGTGAAGTCTGTTTCTGTCTCTCCTTTGAGCATAAGAAGAGGGAGAAGAGAGGAAGAAAAGAAGGATTTGAAGGAGCGGGAGGTGGAAGAATAGGCTGGTGTTACGATCAGGGTTTGCTTACGGTGGTGAAGTCTGTCTGTCTCTCTCCTTTGAGCATACGAAGAGGGAGAAGAGAGGAAGAAAAGAAGGATTTGAAGGAGCAGAAGGTGGCAGAATAGGCTGGTGTTACGATCAGGGTTTGCTTACGGTAGTGAAATCTGTTTCTGTCTCCCCTTTGAGCATAAGAAGAGGGAGAAAAGAGGAAGAAAAGAAGGATTTGAAGGAGCATTAGCTGGAAGAGGAGAGTGAATGATGAAAAGTAAGAGATATAAAAGAAGAGAATAATGATAATGATGATAATAACAATAAAAACAACAATGACCTCGACGCCTTACAACAGGAATCAAAAGGAAGGAATGTCTCGCAAGGCCCCAAAACACCACCACCACCACCACCACCACCAACAACAACAACAACAACAACAACAATATCAACAACAAGAGTCCAAGAAGTATAGAATCAGCAAGCAAGGCAACACTAGGAAAATCATGCTCCTCTGACGTCAACACAACAACAAACAACAACAACAACAAGAGTAAGAGGCATATGTATATACATGACTTGAAGATGAAGTTGAGAAGGATGAGCAGGTGAAAGGGGAAGAGGATGAAGAGGAAGAGGTGTGAAGAGGAGGAGGAGGAAGATCATGAAGAGGAAGAGGTGTGAAGAGGAGGAGGAAGAGGATGAAGAGGAAGAGATGTGAAGAGGAGGAGGAGGAGGAAGATGATGAAGAGGAAGAGGTGTGAAGAGGAG
>NC_066524.1:15166660-15226660 GCF_024679095.1 Eriocheir sinensis
AACTGTCCACTATTTCCTCTACTGACCAGGTGTGCGAGTTCGATACCTGAGTTTTTTTATTAATTATTTTTTTCTTTTTTTAGGTTTCTTTTACAGGTTTTATTTTTCATAGGTGTGTTCGTGGTGGGAGGATAGTGAGGAAGGGAAGGAGAGGAGGAAGAAACGGAGGTAAGGAAGAAGTGGAAGAAAGGAAGAGAAGGAGGGAATGGGGATAAAGGAGGAGGGGAAGGAAGGAGTGTGTGTGTGGAGGAAAGAAATAGGGAGAAGAAGGAAGGAAAGAAGAGGGCAAGGGAGATAGGAGGGAAGCGGGGGGAGAGGAAGAAAGGAATAGGGAAGAAACGAAGGAAGGAAGGAAGGATAAGTGAGAGAATAAAGATAAGGAAGAGATGATAAGGAGGGAAGGAAGGAGTGTGAGAAGGAGAAACAGGAGGAAGTGAAGAGGGGAAGGAGGGTGTGGAGGAAGGAGGAATAATGAAGAAGGGAAGTAAGAGAATGAAGGAATAAAAACACTAAAGAAGACATTGAAGGAAGAGAAGGAAGAGAAGTCTGTGTGTGTGTGTGTGTGTGTGGCGGGGCGGGGCGGGGCGGGGCCAGACACGGGTGACCACAGCGACGCATGAGACCCACTTTCGGGGACGTGATGCGGGACTGCGGGGCCAAATCTTCCACATTCCGGGGCAGGGTCACGTAGACAGCCAGCCCCTTCCTTCCCTTCCCCGCCCTTCCAAACCTGCCTTGCCCTACATCCCATCCTTTCCAGTCCCTTCCCTTTGTTTTCCTTACTCGATTTACCTTCCTTTCATCCCTTTCCCTTCTTTTCCTGACCCTTCCCTTCCCTTCCAAACCTGCCTTGCCCTACATCCCTTCCTTTCCAGTCCTTTCCTGCCCCCTTCCCTTTGTTTTCCTTCCTTTCATCTCTTCCCTTTCTTTCCCCTTCTTTTCCCTTCCTTCCCACACCTCCCTTCCCTTCCAGCTCCCTAACGTCCCTTCCTTTCCAGTCCTTTCCCGTCCTTTTCCCTTTGTTTTCCTTCCTTACTCTGCTTACCTTCCTTTCATCCCTTTTCTTTCTTTCCCCTTCTTTTCCAGCCCCTTCATGTCCCTTCCCTTCCTCTTTTTCTTGTCCTTCCCTTACCCTTCCTTCCCCTGTACTTTCTCCTCCCCGCCCCTCTCTCATCCATTTCCTCCCCTTCCCTTCGATCCTTATCTCTTCCAGCAACTCCCAACCCTTTCCTTTACCTGTCTCATCTCTTCCACACACCCCTTCCTTCCTCTCCCATTCCAGCCCCTTTCCTTTCTGTCCTTTATCTACCTCACTTTTCACCATCCATTCACTGTTATTTGCTATTCAATCATTATCTATTGTCTTCAAAGCTCCAGGATCACTATCAGTCACCATCATCATCACCACCACCACCATCATCACCACTAGACCACAACAACCTGTCACCATTACTGTCGCTACTAACACTACCATCACCATCCCAACCACCACCACTATCACCTACAATCTAGCACCATCACCATCATTATCATCACCACCACCAAAAGAATGAAAAAGAATGAATGAAAGACCCGCTCCAGTCACTCAACCCCGCCCCCCTTCACCACCACCACCACCACCACCACCCTCACCACCACCGGGTAATCTCAGGTCGTTCATCACACCTGCAGGAGTCGATGTGGTGGTCTTCATTCAACAGGTCGTGACGGAGGAGGAGGAGGAGGAGGAGGAGGAGGAGGAGTCACGCTCTAGTGGATACGAAGACACGGAAAGAAGGTTCTTGTTATTATTTTTTTTTGTTATTTTTTATTTTATTTTATTTTCTACTTTTTCTTCTCTATTTTCTTCTTGTTCTTTTTTTTTGTTCTTCTTCGATACCTTGTTTACGCTTTTTTACTCTTGTTCTGTTTTTTTTCTTGTTCTTCATTTTTTTCTTGTTTATTTTCCTTTTGTTTTCGTTTTTTTCTAAGTTTTTCTTCACTAATATTATCTTGTTCTTCATTGTCTTGTTTGCTTTGATCTTGTTCTCGTTTTTTTTCTTGTTTTTTCTTCACTAATATTATCTTGTTCTTCATTGTCTTGTTTGTTTTGATCTTGTTCTCGGTTTTTTTTCGTTTTTCTTCACTAATATTATCTTGTTCTTCATTGTCTTGTTTGTTTTGATCTTGTTCTCGGGTTTTTTTCGTTTTTCTTCACTAATATTATCTTGTTCTTCATTGTCTTGTTTGTTTTGATCTTGTTCTCGGGGTTTTTTTCTTGGTTTTTCTTCACTAATATTATCTTGTTCATTGTCTTGTTTGTTTTGATCTTGTTCTCGTTTTTTCCTCGTTTTTCTTCACTGTCTTGTTTGTTTTTATCTTGTTTTCGTTTTTTTCTTGGTTTTTCTTCACTAATATTATCTTGTTCTTTATTGTCTTGTTTGTTTTGATCTTGTTCTCGTTTTTTTTCTTCGTTTTTCTTCACTAATATTATCTTGTTCTTCACTGTCTTGTTCTCGTATTTTCTTCGTTTTTCTTCACTTATAATATCTTGTTCTTCACTGTCTTGTTTGTTTTTATCTTGTTCTCGTTTTTTCCTCCGTTTTTTTTCACTAATTTTATCTTGTTTTTTATTTTCTTCTCGTTTTCTTCTGCTTCGTTTTTCTCTTCTTCTTCTTCTTCTTCTTCCCTGTTATCACCATTATCAACTTGTTCTTGTTCTCGTTCTTCGTCTTCTTGCACTTGTTCCTCTCGCTCTTCTTCATTATCACCATCATCATCTTGTTCATGTTGCCTCGCTTCCTTCACAATACCTGTTTAACTCTCCTCCTCCTCCTCCTCCTCCTCCTCTTCTTCCTCTCCTCTTCTTCTTTTTCTCTCCCAGTAGCTGCTGATCGCTTTTTTTTTTTTTTTTTTGAATCGTCTTTTACTTCTCCTATTCTCTTTACTTCTCTCCAAATCCTTTTCCTTTCTTCTTAATCCTTTTTCTCCTCATTCAATCCTTCTTACTCCTTTCTCAATCCCTTTTCTCCTAATTCAATCCTTCTTACTCCTTTCTTAATCCCTTTTCATTCAATCCTTTAAGTCGTTTTTCAATCTCTTTTCATTCAATCCTTCAACTCGTTTCTCAATCTCTTTCCTGCATATCTAATCCCCTTTACGCATTTCTCAATCTCTTTCCTGCTTAACCAATCTCTTCAGTCCTTCCCCAATCCCTTTACTGCACGTCTAATCCTTTTTCTCATTTCTCAATCCACTTAGTTTTAATTCAATGCCTATCCTTCCTTCACTTCACAAACCTTCTAATATATAAACCCTTTTCTTTTCTGTCGATTCCCTTTACAACTCTTCCAAATCTCTTCTTTCTCATCCAATCCTATTTTCATCTCTTCTTCCCGTTCCGAACCTATCTCTATCTCTTCCAAGTCTCTTCTTCATCTCCTAATCCCTATTCCACCGCTTCTCCATCCCTCATTTCCCCTTTCCACCTCTTCCAGCCTTCTTCTTCCTCTTCTGATCCCCTTTCCACCTCTTAGAATCCTCTTCTTTATCTCCAAATTCCCCTTTCCACTTGTTCCAACCCTTTTCCTTCATCTCCCAATCTTCTTCTTCATCTTCCAATCCTCTCCTGATCCCCTTTCCACCTCTTCCCATCCTGTTTTTTATCTCCCAATCTTCTCTTTCTCTCCCAATTCCCCTTTCACTTGTTCCAGCCCTCTTCCTTCATCTCCCAATCTTCTTTTTCATCTCTCAATATTCTTCATCTTCCGATCCTCTCTTCCTCTCCCAATCCCCTTTCCAGCTCTCCCAATCCTCTTCTTCCTCCCCTGATCCCTTTTCCGTCGCCTCCAATCCCTTTTATCTCTCTCTATCTCCCCAGAAGCTAGTCTCACCCTTGCACACTCAGCTGACTTTGCCCAACGAGTCGTGAAGCAAGAGAGTCGTGAGGGAACGCCAGAGAAAATTAAGTAATATAGCGAGGGGGAGGGGGAGGGGCAGGTGAGGGAGGGGGAGAGAGGAAGGTAAGGGGGAAACCAGGTAAGAATGTGGGGCAGGGGAGGGGGAGGTGAGGGGGGAGAGGAAGGTAAGGGGGAAACGAGGTAAGAATGTGGGGAAGGGGAGGGGGAGGTGAGGGGGGAGAGGAAGGTAAGGGGGAAACCAGGTAAGAATGTGGGGAAGGGGAGGGGCAGGTGAGAATGGAGAGAAGAAAGGAGGGTAATGAGAAGGGCGGGAGGAAAGGGAAGTAAGAGGAAAGGGGGGGGAAGGAGGTAAGGTAATGAAGAAGGGAGGAAAGAAGAAAGGTAAGCAAAAGGTAAGATAGGTAAGGTAAGAAGAGGTAAGAAGAAATAAGATAAATAAGAGAAAGTAAAAATATGAGAAAAGAATGGAGGTAATGAGGAAGAAAGGAAGGTAAGTAATGAGGAAGGAAGGAAGGAAGGAAGGAAGGAAGAAAGGTAAAGAGACATAGGAAAAGAGTTACATATATGACCGTCTGTCTGTAAGTATAAAGAGAAAAATTGAAAACACACACAAAAAAAACAGTAAAACAAAAAACACACAACTTACCGAGCAATTATCAAGCAGGTAAGAGGCTTTTGTGTTTTAATTAGCACACCTGATTTCCGGGAGAGAGAGAGAGAGAGAGAGAGAGAGAGAGAGAGAGAGAGAGAGAGAGAGAGAGAGAGAGAGAGAGAGAGAGAGAGAGAGAGAGAGAGAGAGAGAGAGAGAGAGAGAGAGAGAGAGAGAGAGAGAGAGAGAGAGAGAGAGAGAGAGAGAGAGAGAGAGAGAGAGAGAGAGAGAGAGAGAGAGAGAGAGAGAGAGAGAGAGAGGGAGAAACGAACTGAGTGAACTGGAATGGAAAACGAATAGAAGAAATCACGGTTAACTTTTTTTTCTTTCATTTCTTTTTCTCTTTTTTGTGTGTGTGAAGATGCGATGTGGGGAGGAGGAGGAGGAGGAGGAGGAGGAGGAGCAGATGTCTGAGGTGTATAAATTCCTCAATCATATCCACCACCACCACCATCACCACCACCATCACCACCACCATCACCAACACCAACACCAATCACGGTAACCACAATTTTCTTCCCCTCCATCACAATCTCCACCACAATTATGTCTCACAATTACTCCTCCTCCTTCTACTACTACTACCACTACTACTACTACTACTACTACTACTGTTCCTATTTTGTATTCTTCTTCCATTACCACGAATTCCACCTCCTCCCCTTCCTCCTTTTTACGTCTTTTCTTCTTCTTCCTCCTCCTCCTCCTCCTCCTCCTCCACCTCCTAAATGACCTCCACGTGTTTACCAGAATAGAAGAGCAGAATACAAATAGTTTAATTGATGAATACGAAGAAGAGGAAAGGTGAGGCCACCTGACTAATTAACCTGTGAGAGAGAGAGAGAGAGAGAGAGAGAGAGAGAGAGAGAGAGAGAGAGAGAGAGAGAGAGAGAGAGAGAGAGAGCACCAGGTATAGTTGACAAATCATAACAGGTGAACTTTTTCATTACCGACTGCTTACCTCTCTCTCTCTAAAGGAAAAGTAATACCACCAAGAACGAATAGAAAAAAAAAAGGAGAAAAAACGAGTAAGAGAAAGACAAGAAGCAGGAAAAAAAGCGATAACAGAGGAGGAGGAGGAGGAGGAGGAAGGAAAGGGCGCGGGTGTCTGCTTCCAAGTAAACAAAGATTATATCGTAAGAAACAAAAAAAAAGTATGACGTCCACGGAGAGAGAGAGAGAGAGAGAGAGAGAGAGAGAGAGAGAGAGAGAGAGAGAGAGAGAGAGAGAGAGAGAGAGAGAGAGAGAGATCGTGGTTAACTAATTGAAACAGGTAAAGAAAATTCAATTACATGACAGGTGATAGAGAGAGAGAGAGAGAGAGAGAGAGAGAGAGAGAGAGAGAGAGAGAGAGAGAGAGAGAGAGAGAGAGAGAGAGAGAGAGAGAAATGAAGGAAGAAAGAAGAGAAAGAAAACAAATATAAGAAAGAAATGTAGGAATGAGAGAGAGAGAGAGAGAGAGAGAGAGAGAGAGAGAGAGAGAGAGAGAGAGAGAGAGAGAAATGAAGGAAGAAAGAAGAGAAAGGAAACAAATATAAGAAAGAAATGTAGGAATGACCGAGAGAGAGAGAGAGAGAGAGAGAGAGAGAGAGAGAGAGAGAGAGAGAGAGAGAGAGAGTACAATCAAGCCGCCGCACAAACCACATAGAAAACGCGCCTTATAAGGAAAACAAGAACGCCGAAAGAAAACGGGAGACGGTTATTATTTGGCTTCCACACACAAAAAAGAGAAAATGGGAAAAAAAAAGAAAAGAAAAAAGTTAGGAAAATAAAAGTGGGAGAAAAGTAACCAGTAGCCTTCTCCGTCCGGTGGGAAAGTAAGACACGAAAGATTGGGAAAAGATTAAGGCCGGTATTATGAGATACACTCGCTTCTCATATCAACTATTTCTAAAGGTCGAAGAGGGGATCAATCGGGTTCTAATGAGTGTTTCTTTAGATTCACGATACAGAAGGAGGGTCAGACTACCACCAGGGTTATAAAACTACTCCTGGAAATGTCCCAAACTCCTATGAAAGCCTTGTCAAATAGGTGTTCTTGGACGACGAAATGTTCAGTAATACGGTCCTAAGATTGAAGCAAAGAGAAAAGAATGAAATGTTGAAGGAAAAATAGATGATGGAGATTATGGAGTTGAATGTAAAGAGAAAAGAAAATACTGAAGAACGAAAAAGATAAGAGAATAGAGGTCAATACCGAAGAGAAATTAGACTGACAAATCCGCAAGAAAAGATAGAGAAAAGAATGTAGAGAATAAAGGAAGAAATAATATAGAAAAGAATAACGAAGGAAGGAATATGAGGAAATAAATATAAGAAGGAAGAACATTGGAGAAAAGAGATAGGAGAGAACATATAAGTAATAGATAAAAGAGGATACAAAGAAAATAAAGGAAGAATAGGAGGAATAATGGTAAAAAAAATAAATGTTAAAAATAAGGTGAAATTAAAAAGAAACACAAAGAAAGGAAATAATATAGAAGGAAAATGTAAATGAGAAAATAGACATACGAAAGAAAATAAGATAAAAAAGATAAAAAAAATAAAAGGTTAATAAAAAGGAATAACGAACCGACAGACAGACAATATCCAAGAGAAGATACTTTCACGCCAGACTATTACCTCCTCCTCCTCCTCCTCCTCCTCCTCCTCCTCCTCCTCCTCCTCCTCCTCCTCCTCCTCCTGGTCGAAGCCTCAGGTGGTTCATGGACACTCCCGAACGAAACTAAACCGAGAGAGAGAGAGAGAGAGAGAGAGAGAGAGAGAGAGAGAGAGAGAGAGAGAGAGAGAGAGAGGGGGGGGGGAATTAAGGAAGAAAAAGAAAACAAATATAAGAAAGGTAGGAATGAATATGAGAGAGAGAGAGAGAGAGAGAGAGAGAGAGAGAGAGAGAGAGAGAGAGAGATCCGTCTTATCCTTTAGCGAGAGAGAAGCAAGGGAAAGCTGCTGTACACACACACACACACACACACACACACACACACACTTGCGCAACGTTACCGACTGAACGTTTCGAGATAGCGCCAGACACGAATCTTATCACTAATGTTCTTTTTCTCTTTTACTTTCCTTAAATTAGCTGATTGTTTCATCCTGCCTGACTGTCTATCTCTTTGTGAGTGTCGTCTATCTGCCTGGGTTTCCGTTTTTGCTTGTCTGTCTGTCTGTCTTTCTGTCTGTCTGTCTGGAGCTCCATGTGTTGTTTGTCTGTGTTGATGTGTGTTTGTCTGTCTGTCTGTCTGTTTGTGTCTGTCTTTTCATCTGTCTTTCTGTCAGTGTGTTTGTTTATTTGTGTATATTGTTTTTTTTTATGTCTGTGTGTCTGTCTGTCTTTTCATCTGTCTTTCTGTCTGTGTTTGTCTTTATCTGTTTATGTTTTTTTTTATGTCTGTGTCTTTTCATCCGTCTATCTGTCTGTGTTTGTCTTTATCTGAGTATGTTGTTTATATGTCTGTCTGTCTTTTCATGTCTGTTTCTGGAGGTTATAGAGTAGTTTGTCTGCGTTGTGCTTTGTCTGTCTATCTGTCTGTCTGTCTGTCTTTGTATTTTCTGTTAGTCTCCGTCTTTGTGTCTGTTAATGTCTGTTCGCTTTCATTTTGTCTGTCTGTCTGTCTCTGTCTTTGTATTTTCTGTCAGTCTCCGTCTTCGTGTCTGTTAATATGTCTCTGTTCGCTTTTATTCTGTCTATCTATCTGCCTTTCAATTTTGTGTAAAGCTGATAATAATATCCTTTTATCTCCTTTATCTCTGTTACTTTTCCTTCCGCTGACATTCCCTCTCTCTCAACGTTTCCTTTTAATCTATTTTCTTTAACCTATTTCTGTCTCTCCCTCCTCTATGTCCTTTTTCTTATCTAACACATAGGAAATCCGTCTTTGGTCTACTTTGGGTTCAGAGAGGACAGAAGTCTCTCTCTCTCTCTCTCTCTCTCTCTCTCTCTCTCTCTCTCTCTCTCTCTCTCTCTCTCTCTCTCTCTCTCTCTCCCCCCTCGACAAAAACTACCCCATTGTGTTCCTTCCCGACGACACTTGTGCCAAAATTTCTCCGCGAGAGAGAGAGAGAGAGAGAAGGGAAAGGGCGGGGCACGGGGCGGGGCAGTAAGGAGCGAGAGGAACAACTAGATCTCCTCCTCCTCCACCTCCTTATGCTCCTCCTCCTCCTCCTTAACCGGACCTGTTACCGATTTCTCAGGTTGCCGAAAGGTGAAACTTGAGTCGCTGGTCGCCAAGTTTCACCTGAGTGCTAATAAGCGACTTGGGAGAAACTACTGTACGGAAACTTGTTCTCTCTCTCTCTCTCTCTCTCTCTCTCTCTCTCTCTCTCTCTCTCTCTCTCTCTCTCTCTCGTTACCTGTCAATTAACTGGCTTTATTTTTTTTCTTATTTTTTTCTTTATTTTTCTCTCTTTTCTTCGGTATTTCGATGTAATATTAGAGACATGCTTTGGAGAGAGAGAGAGAGAGAGAGAGAGAGAGAGAGAGAGAGAGAGAGAGTAAACAATGTCAATGAGAAACTTCTGATATCGACCAGTACTCACGTCCCTCCTCCTCCTCCTCCTCCTCCTCTTCCTCCTCCTCCTCCCCTCTTTTCCCCTCATTTCCTCCCTCTTCTCCCCTCTCGCGCTCTCTCTCTCCGCCGCAACTCTCCCTCCAGCCTCTCCTCTTAAAAAATTCTCCCTCCTCTCTCTCTCTCTCTCTCTCTCTCTCTCTCTCTCTCTCTCTCTCTCTCTCTCTCTGGAATTTTAGCTTCATCACAACCTCCTCTTTCCTTCCTCCTCCTCCTCCTCTTCTTCTTCCTCTTCCTCTTCCTCTCCTCCGTCTTCTTACCTTCCCTTTATTAATCATTTTCTTCCCTTATTTTATGCCTTTCTTTCTATTTTTTTTGTTTGTTTGTTTGTTTCCTTCCCTTTCATCTCGCCTTAGAAGCTCGCCGTCTCTCTCTCTCTCTCTCTCTCTCTCTCTCTCTCTCTCTCTCTCTCTCTCTCTCTCTCTCTCTGAAGCATTCCCCTCCGATCACTAATTCTCCCCCTTTTCCTCTCTTCCTTCTCTCCCTTTCCTCTTTTTTTTTCCTCCACTTCTGTATCTCTCCTTCTCTCTTTCCTTTTCTTCTGTCTCTTATTTATTCTCTTCTCTTTCCTTTTCTTTCTCCTCTTTTCTTATGTTCCTATTTCTCCTTCCTTTCCTCCTCCCTTCTCTTCTCGTTCTCCTATCTCTACTTCTCCCTTTCCCTCCCTTCCTTAACCTCCCTTTTCCTCCCCTTAGCTTATCATTTCTTCCTCCTTTTCCTCCTCCTCCTCTTCCTTCTTCCTATCTCTCTTCCTCTTTCTTATCTCCTTTCTCAGCTTCCGTCTCTCTCTCTCTCTCTCTCTCTCTCTCTCTCTCTCTCTCTCTCTCTCTCTCTCTCTCTCTCTCTCTCTCTCTCTCTCATCACCACACTATTTTCATCACCAATTCATCACCAGTTCATCACCATTCAGACGTATTTCAGGTGGTGATGTTAAAATTTAGTGCTTGTCATCACCACCACAAACACCACCACCTCACTCGAATGGTGGTGGTGGTGATGATGATAGTGGTGGTGAATTTCATGTGGTGTTATAAGTACTCGACACCACCACTATCACCACCACCACCAAGTCTTGTAGAATGGAGAAAAAGGAGATGATTGGTAATGAGATGGATAGAAGGGAGATGAAGAGGAGGAGGAGGAGGGGAAGGAGGAAGGAAGGAGGAAAGGAGAAGAATAGAAGAACAGTGAGCGGGAAAGTAAAAAAAAAATAATAATAATTAAAGGAAGAGAAAGAAAGAAATGATAATGGAATGGAAAAAAAGGAAGAGGGAGAGAAAGGAGAAGGAAGGTAAAAAAGGAGGGAGAGAAAAAGAGAGGGAAGTAAGGTAGGGAGGAGAGAAATAACAGAAAAAAAGCAAAACTAAATGGAGGAAGGAAGAATTGAAAATGGAAAGGAGATAAAAAAGAGAGGGAAAAAGGGAGAGAAGGAATATGGAGATAAAAAGAGAGGGAAAAAGGGAGAGAAGGAATATGGAGATAAAAAGAGAGGGAAAAAGGGAGAGAAGGAATATAAGAAAGAAGGAAGGGATGAGATAATAAATGAAAAAGCAAAACTAAAGAGAGGAAGGAAGAACTGAAAAGGAAATTAAGAGAAGATGAAGAAAGAAGAGAGAGAAATTTGACATAGAGAATAGAGGAAGAGGGAAAGAGAAGAGGTGGTGGCGGTGGTGTGGGTGGTGGTGGCGGTGGTGTGGGTGACGGTGGGTGGTGCTGGTGGTGGAAGTTAAAGGTTATGCACACCTGTCAGACTCAACAGGTGTGCCACGCGGATGTAAAAAAAAAATATTTCACTCAGTTTTAATGAGTTAATTTGATTTGGAACGGAGCCACGTGCGCTGATCTCTCTCTCTCTCTCTCTCTCTCTCTCTCTCTCTCTCTCTCTCTCTCTCTCTCTCTCTCCTTATAGAATTCACCTTTTATCTCTCCCCTTCCCTCCCTCCCTCCCTTCTTCCTTTACCTTCCTTCCCTTCTTTCCTATTTTTCTTTCCTTCCTTTCCTATCTTCCTCCCTTCATTAGTCCTTCCCTTACAGAATTTATCTCTCCCTCTCTTCTTCCTTCCTTCCTTTACCTTACCTTACCTCCTTCCCTTACCTTACCTTAGCAATCCACGTGTTTCTCTCTGTTTCCTTGCTTTCTTCCTTCCCTCCCTCCCTTTGTCTTTCCCTTATAAAATTTACCTTGCCATTATTCCCCTCCCTTACCTAAGCCATGCACGCGGTTACCTGTGGGGGTCCTAATCAGCGGGAGAATGACAGGTGATCCGAAGTAGATGATAACGCTCCCATCACTACCGTCACGCCACCACCACCACCACTAATGTCATCACCAATTACCTCATCACCAGACCACATTATCACCCTATTATTACCTTCTTTTACGCTACAATCATCACCACCACCACCACCACCAGTCACCTCCACTCATGTCATCACCAATTACTACCTCACCACCAGTCTCATTATCACTATTTCAGCATATCATTTTCTCCTTATTTCACTCTATTTTCATGTCTCTCTCTCTCTCTCTCTCTCTCTCTCTCTCTCTGTCACGCCACATCACCCCAGCATTATCTCATCTCACTCTATTTTCATATCTCTTCGTCTATTTGTCTATGTCACGTCACTTGTCTGTCTAACACACCTCACGTCTAATTTTCTTCCTCACCAGCACCTCGTTCATCTCTGTCTTCACGTCTGCCTGTCTGTTTGTGTCTGTTTTTTGTCTCGTTATATGTCTGTCTAAAGCACTTCATGTCTAATTTTCTTCCTCACCAGCACCTCGTTCATCTCTGTCTTCACGTCTGTCTCTCTATTTGTCTCTCTCTGTCAAGTTATATGTCTGTCTAAAGCACCTCCTGTCTTCGCTGTCTTCTCTCTTTACCAGTACCTCGTTTTCTGTCTTCATGTCTGTCTGTCTATTTGTCTCTGTCACGTTATATGTCTGTCTAAAATATCTCTTGTCTTCGTTGTCCTCCTTTCCACGTCTGCCTGTCTGTTTGTGTCTGTCTTTTGGTCACGTCATATGTCTGTCTAAAGCACCTCCTGTCTTCGCTGTCCTCCTTTCCACGTCTGCCTGTCTGTTTGTGTCTGTCTTTTGGTCACGTCATATGTCTGTCTAAAGCACCTCCTGTCTTCGCTGTCCTCCTTTTCACGTCTGCCTGTCTGTTTGTCTCGTCATATGTCTGTCTAAAGCACCTCCTGTCTTCGCTGTCCTCCTTTTCACGTCTGCCTGTCTGTTTGTGTCTGTCTCTTTGTCTCGTCATATGTCTGTCTCTAGTACCTCATGTCTTCTCTTTCCACCAGCATCTCATTTATCTCCGTCCCTTCAGCATCTCACCTCACTCTTCAGCTTCTTTATATACCTCATGAAAGAAGTGTGTAAGGTCTAAGAAATGTGAACGAAGATATGTTTGTTAGTATCTTGATGAACGATTCCACAGCACGTAACTCTTTTTCACTCCTTCACACACAACAGAAGCTTCAGTCCTTTCCTTATCTTCAAAAATAAACTCCATTCTTCTGTTCATACCCAAAAGAATTTCCTTGTTTCACCCTCTCCCGCCATAACACCCTCTTTCATTCTTTAAGGCAACCCCGATCCCATTTTTCCTAAATTTTAGAGTCGCCCTCTTAAACCTCACCCCCGGCAACCCTAACCCCATTTTCTTTCTGTACCTCTTGCATTAAACCATTGTTCTTCTCTCTATTAACATTCCCTAACTTAAAACAAAATCCTAACCCTTATTTATATGTCTCAAGAATAAGCAAATGTATATGTTTTGATTTTAAGGCAACCCCCCCTTAACATAGGCAGAACTCCCTCATACCTCTCTTTTTGCTTTCTCGTCTATTCTCTCTTCCCTACCTTACGTCTCTTTCTCCCTCCTAACCCTTTTTACATTCATTCTCTCCCACACCCTCTCTCCTTTTTTTCTATTCCTTCCTTCCTCTTTCCCTATGGCTTTGCTCCCCTTCGTTCCTCTTTCCCCTTTTTCCTTTCATTATTTATTTTCCCTTTCTCTTGTTTCGTTCCCTCTTTCCTCCCTTCTCCTTCTCAAATAAACTCCCTTCCTTTCTTCGTATACTCAAAAGACACCTCAATTTCTTACTCTCTCCAGCCCACACACTCTTCTTCGTTCCCTCACTCCAACATACACAAAACTCCCTCATACCTCTCTTCATACCCTAAATAAACTCCCTTCCCTTCTTCGTATACTCAAGACACCTCACTTTTTTACCCTCTCCAGCCCACACACTCTTCTTCGTTCCCTTACTCCAACATACACAAAACTCCCTCATACTTTTCTTCATACCCAAAAGACACCTCATTATCTTAACCTCTCCCACCCAAACGTTTTCCTATATACACTCACTTCAACGTAAGCAATCGCCCTCATTCCCTCACTTCTACAAAGGTAATTCCTCATTCTCATCTATATATTATACTCAAAACATATCTCATTACCTTGTTTTATCAATTTCCAAACATCCTCCTTCATTCCCTCACTTCTACAAAGGTAATTCCTCATTCCCTTCTTTATGTTATTCACAAAAGTCAAAACATATCTCATTATCTTGTTTTATTCCTTTCCAAACATCCTCCTTCATTCCCTCACACATTCACACATCATACATCCTTTATCACGGCCCCTACCTCCTCATCTCTTTCATAATCTCATTCATACATCTTTCACGCATTCATTCCAGTATACGCAATTACACTTCATTCCTCACTCTCAATATTAGAAACACTTCATTATCTCACTTTCTCATTATCTCACACACAAACAGTCCTTCCCTTTCTCTCATATTTCTTTCATTCCCTCATTCCACTAAACAAACAAATATCGTCAGTTCTTTCACATTTACACTTCATTCCTCACTCTCAATATTAGCAACACTTCATTATCTCGTTATCTCACACACAAACAGTCCTTCCCTTTCTCTCGTATTCCTTCCATTCCCTCATTCCAATATAAACAAATATCGTCAGTTCTCGTATTCCTTCCATTCCCTCATTCCAATATAAACAAATATCGTCAGTTCTTCCACAATTACACTCATTCCTCACTCTCAATATCAGCAACACTTCATTATCTCACTATCCCATTATCTCACACACAAACATTCCTTCCCTTTCTCTCGTATTCCTTCCATTCCCTCATTCCACTATACAAACAAATATCGTCAGTTCTCCCTTTGAATATCTGCACGTCTTCATCATCTCACTCACTCGTAGACATGAATACACACACTCATTGCCTCACTACTACGTACACTCATTCTCTCACTCATGCACACACAAATACACACTCATTCTCTCACTCCCACTTACATTCATTCTCTCACTTGTACACACACACAAATACACTCATTGCCTCACTACTTATATGTGCACACCCAAATACACACTCACTCCCTCACTCCCTAATTATAATCTTACAATTTTCTTCCTTTTCCTTTATTTTCTCTACAGTTTTGCTCCTTTTATACCTCCTTCCCTTCTTTATCCTTCCATTCTCCCCTTTTCTCTTATGTTATGCTCATTTAACCCATCCTCTCCTTCTCTCCCTCATAACCTTACTTCGTTCCCGACCACTTCATCACCACCACCACCACCACTTCATCACCACCACCACCACCACCACCGCCCCCTCACCTTTACGGCACAGGTATCCACAGGTGTCCAGCCCACCTGTGCACACCTGAGCCTATTTAGTCACCCTCTTATACATGATTGCCTCCCTCCCTCCCTCCCCGCTAAGTGCTCACCCGAGGGGAACACCTGCCCGGGCTCCCCTCAGGTGTGGGAGGCGGTGTTCGTGCAGACATGACCTGCTACCTTCACCTTTGCCCTCTGCCGCCCCTCCGTCATAACACACACACACACACACACACACACACGTACAGTACCTATAATGTTACACGCCAGAACATAAAATTTTGCTTGTCACACCCTCGCCTCGCCGCGGGACCCTCAAGGTGTGGTCTGTACTACGAGTGTTTGTGTTCGTCACGGTGTTGCGAAGTTTTGCGTGGCTCTGTCAGCCCTTTGTTGCCGTGTGTTGCCGCGGCAGGCACAACACCCAACACATAGCCCCAGGACTCCACACTTACCTTGAGACTCTTGAAGCGCGGGTCGAGGAAGCTGGCCACGTGGTGCAGCGGCGTGAGGGCGAGGGCCTCGGTGAAGCTGGTGACGAGGTGTTGCTTGAGCTGCCGCAGGGGCTTGGAGCTGGCGGGGGAGGCGCACAGTTGCAGCAGCTTGGCGCGGCACAGCACCGCCTGGTTGAGCGTGGGCCGCAGCGGGTCGCGCACCGTCAGGAGGCAGCGCCGCACCCCCGTCAGCAGCTCGGCCACCTCCTGGTAGTTGAGTCGCTCTCCCAGCAGCTGCGCGCCGGCCTCGCAGCCCGCCATGACGACGCAGAGCTCGTCGTGGTGCGCCGTGATGAAGGTGAGGGCGTGCAGCAGGGCGTCCCAGCGCCGCACCTCGTGGGGCTGCAGGCCACAGCCCGCCACGCTGGCCACGCCGGAGTCCGCCAGGAAGGCCAGCACGGAAGCCACGTCGTCGCAGATCTGGCGGTACGAAGGCTCCTCCGTCAGCGCCTCCAGCACGGCCTCCGTGGCGTGCCACACGCAGCGCACGCCCACCACGCCGGGCTCGGCGGGCGTGCCCTGGTCGCTCACCACCGTCACGTGCTTGTCCCGCATGGCGGCGGGCACCAGCACGTCGCTGAAGAAGCCTGAGAGCAGCGCCGTCACGGACTCCTCCTCCGTCTCCTGGTCCAAGATGCGGTGGGCGCCGAGCGCGTAGCTGCGCAGCTCGAACTTGGGCGTGATGAAGTGTATGGCGCCCGTGATGAGGCGCAGCTCGCGGTCCTGGTGCAGGGAGAGGCAGAGGTTGGGTTGGTCCAGCACGGTGCGGGCGATGAGCGATCGGGACTCGGCGGCCATGGGCGTGAGGAAGGTGCTGAGCAGCAGCTTGGCGGAGGGCAGCGGCTCCTCCTCGCGGAAGGTGCCGTGCGCCGCCCCGAGGTTGAGCACCGACCACACCAGGCGCTGGAAGGCGGGGGAGTCCAGGGTGGAGGCGGCCACCAGGTCTTGGCACATGTAGCGGAGCAGCGCCCGGGCCACGCCGGCCATGGCCGCCGTCGGCGCCAGCGGCAGCTCGTCCGGCAGGAGGCGCAGGCCATCGCTGTCGCCTCTCAGAGCGAGGCTAAGCGGAGACCTTCTAGGCGAACCTGACTGGGCGGCGTGGGCGGGGGCGGGGGAGTGGGCGCGCACCGACAGCGGCGGAGAGTCCCCCAGGCGCGGGTCGGCCTCCGTCGGGGCGCCCACCTCGTCGTGGTGTCGGGAGTTGAGGTCGCTGGCGGAGCAGCGGTGCCGCAGCAGGCCGCCCGTGCCGCTGTACTTGGTGTAGGTGACCACCTTCAGGCAGTTCTTGCAGGCGGCGAAGGGCCTGATGACGCCGTCCACGTACACCACCGAGAACCTGGACCACACGTCGGAGATGTAGTGCGAGCCCGCGGCGTCCTTCTCGGAAAGCGTAATGCGCGGGGAGCCGCAGCTCACCAGCTGCTGCACCACGTCCTTAGACATCCCGCCGCCATCCTCCGGCAAGTCCTCGTGCCCGCCGCGCACGCGCCCCCCATACCTGCTGGGGGACGACCAGCCGCGGAGGTCTTCAGGCACAGAGCCGTCGCTGGTGTCTGCTCGCTCCTTCTTCACGCCGTCGCGCCCCCAGCAGGAGCTGCTCGCCTCGCCGGGGCTGCCGGGGCTGGCCGCAGCCTCCACCCGCGCCCGCTTGGCCTCCTGCTCCTCCCTCTCCCGCTCGCGCTGGTGGTGCTGCTGCTGGCGGTGCAGGTGCTCCAAGTGTGACTGATGCAGCTGCTGCTGGAGGTGCTGCAGGCGCTGCGGGTCGCTGAACAGCCCCGTCAGGTTAAGAGGGTTAAGGTGGTGCGCCGCCGCCGCCGCCACCAGCTGAGGCAGCTGAAGGAACCTCAAGTCTAGGGGGAAGGTCGGTGGCGGCGCGCTGGCCTTCCGTTTTCTGCTCCCGACGGAGGCGCTGCCGGAGGAGGTGGTGGTGGGCTGCGCGGCGGTGGGCGGCGAGCCCGTGCTGGTGGGCGAGGCGCGCGAGGCCACCGTGGTGAGGGACACGGGCGAGGAGCGGGCGCTGCCGCCATCACTGTGTGCGGGGGGCGCCTCATGCTTGGCGAGGACCTCCTCCTTGAGGCCGGCGTTGTCGCCGAGGAAGGTTTCGGCCTTGAGGTGGTCCGCCTTGAGCGCCGCCGAGGTGTCGACGGGGAGGTTGAGCTTGGCCGAGAGCTTGACGGCGCGGTTGACGGGGGAGCGCTCCGACAGGGGGTTGCAGGGGTGTCGCAGGAGGCTGGCCGTGCCGCTCCGCGAGTCGCAATGTAACACTCGAAAACATACCTTGCACACGGCGAACGGCCGAATCACATGGTCCACTCGAACACGATAATAGAACTTCCAAGCATCGGCGCGCGCTTTTTGGTTGATCTCCAACTCGAGGCGGTCAGAGTGCTCTAGTATCAACCTCTCAATGAGCGTCTTGTCCACGACCTCTGTCATATTCGCACTGGCCCACGCCAAGCACACAACTGGCCCGGGTAGGTGCGCGTGCGTGAGTGTACTGTAGAATGTGTCACGGTCACACGCACGACTAGGAACGTGACGGGAAATTTATAACAGGTCGTTCTAGCGGCACACTCTCACCCTGCAAAACAAGTCAATTTTCTCATTAGAACGCCTCTATTTTCCACCTAGACACTGGTGTTGAGGTGTGATGGGGCACATGGCGGCCGAGAAACTCAGAAACACACACAAGAACTCCTCGAAAACTGGTCAAAACAAGTCCGTGTGAGAGCGGCGTGCGCGGCCGCTAGGACGCACTTTGGCCCGGGAGCCGCTGGATGTTGATTCGTCACGGAGGCGGGTGAGTCAATACGCGGCCCCACGTGACGGGATCAGCTCTCCTCGCTCCTCACGGCTCCTCACGGCCTCCCCCTGCGCCGCCCCTGCCCCTGCCCCTCGTGGCGGCCCCACACTCACGACATAGTGCGCCAGGGATAGGGACGACGACGCCAGAACTGCCACTGTCCCCGGCACGGCCCCGTCCGTCGCCCAGCTGATGGCTGCGTGCACACGGCGGAGGTGAGCCTCGCCAACACCTGATCTCGCGATATCCCGGCACTGCACGGCACTCACGCGGTGAAGCCCGCCACAGGGGAACCTCACGCTAACCTGAGACACGCCACGCCCGCCACGCTCTGTATTTCCATCGCCGGGCACGGTGTGGGGTGTTGTATGGGGGCTGGTGCCGACCCCGCTAAGGTGAGTTACATAAATGGCGGAGCTATGCAGGTCCATAAACAGAGGTGGCCGGTGGTGGTGGTGGTGGTGGTCAGGCCAGCCCCAGGCCCACGGACAAGCCGGTGGTGTTCGTCATGTTCTGTTCCTGAGCGTTACTTTGGCGGCCCCACCAGCGGCGGCGCGGAGCGTTCGGGGGCGGCGCCCTTGTGCCAGCGGCGCGGCGCGGGGCGGGGGCGGCAGTGTGGCGGTGGTGGCAGCGGAGGGCAGCCCGGCCAGGACGTAGCTACTTGGCCGTACCCGCGAGTGAGCGAAAATGTGTGGCGGTGTTGTGGTGGCGGCGGTGGTGGCGGCGCGGCGCGACTCCTCCCTCCGCTGGGCGACGCGGGCTGGGCTGGGCGGCGGCAGGCAGTGGTCATGCCTCCAATACTAATTAGGACCAGACCGGCCAGCCAACCAGCTAGTGCGGCAGCCACCAACCACCCACCCCTGCCCCCGCCCGGCCCTCAGCCTCCTCAACCACAGCCTCCACCTTCTACTCTTCCTCCTCCACCTCACCAAATCTTACAGCCCACCTTACGCAGTCTTCCTCTTCCTTCCTCTCATACCTCCCCGTTCCTCTCCTCTCCTATTCCTCTCACTCCTCTTATCAACATATAAGTTCTGACCCTTCCTTCCTCCCACTCCTCTTCCTCCTCTCATTCCACCTTCATCTCTCCTTGTCACTTCCTCGCCTATTCTTTTCTTTCATCTTACTTCCTGCTTCTGCTCCTCCTCCTCCACCTCTTACTTCACCACCCGCTCCCACTTTCTTCCGTAATATATTGCTTCTCTCTCTCTCTCTCTCTCTCTCTCTCTCTCTCTCTCTCTCTCTCTCTCTCTCCGAGGCGTCATGTAAACAAACAATTTCGCGGCGCGCTGAGGCGTCGGCGGCGCGTCGACGAAAAATGAAAAAGAAAGAAAATGTGGAAACGCACCTCCCATGCTAAACAATTTCGGGCACGAGGGTTGTTTTTATCGGGCGCGCTGCTCGGCCATTCATGTGTGTGTGTGTGTGTGTGTGTGTGTGGCTGCTACCTCCTCCATTCACACTCGCATTCTTAACTGTACTCAAGTGTTCTCGCCCGCTCTGCCCGGCCCCGCGCACTTTATCCACATTCTACTACGTAAAACTAAGCGAGAAGAAGCGACGGGAGGAGCAGATGTTCGGGCGGCGGCGGGAGGGAGAGAGGGATAGCGGGAGGGAGCGAGGGATAGCGGGGAGCGCGGGGCGGCGGGAGGACCCGACTCTGAGCCTTACAGGAAAGCGACGCAACGACTCAGGAATTTGTGAGTGCGTGACACGTTGCGTCGACACTCCCGCGCGGGGCTGCCCAGGTGGAGGCGGCGGGCGGCGTGTGTGGGTCTGTGCGTGAAGGGGCGAGTGGTCGTGGCGGGAGAGCGAGTGACGCGGCGACAATAGGCGGTGGCGGCGGAGCGGCGTGGTGGGCGAGGGTTCGTGACGAGCAGGTGTTGCCAGCAGCGCGGCGAGGCCCTGGCTGGGGGGCCGGAGGGGGGCAGGCAGGGGGGGAGGCGGTCACCAAATACCAGGCTTGATGCACCCCAGCCTCTCATCTCGCCCCACGCCACAATACTTTGCTCCGTCATTACAGCCGCTCCGCCGCCACCGCCGCCGCCGCCTAAGTCAAGCCGGCCCAGGAATTGGTCAAATAAAGTCTCCGTGTAAGGCGGGCGGCGCGGCGGACCTCCTGCGGCTGCCCGGCTGGTGCGCGGCCGCCAGGAGTCTGCCAATTGCATCGTGACAAAAAAATGAGCCGCGGGCGTGACGGGTCCGGCCCTTGCATGCTTACGTGCGGGGGGAAGGGGGGCGGGGCATTGAGGGGGGAGGAGCGGGGGCCATGGGTGTGGGGTATGAGGGGGGGTGCGTGGAGGTGGAGGTGACCTGCAGGAAAGCTGCTATCCCGCCCTCACCAAAGTACCAATTGAGGCCAAATACCGCGGCAGCCGGGCCGACCGGTCCACTACCTGCCGACCCGAGGACACCGCCACCACCACCACGGCGGCGGCGGCAGCGGCGGCCCCTCGCTGACCAGGGGGCGAGGGTGCCGCCGCCGCCTGCACGTGACGGGGCTGCCGGCCAGAATTACGACGTGGGGGGACCCGCCGCGGGGACCGGCCACCATAGCATTAAGGACCTGCACGCCCCTCACCCAGGCCCCCCAGACACCCCATGCCCTCCCCCGACCCTTCACCCACGTCCCTCAGTCCCTCACGCCGCCATACAACACTGCGGTGGAGGAAGAGGCGGCTGAGAGGGTCTGCCCGAGGACTGTCACTAGGGGGGGGGGGGGGGTTGATGCTGGAGGGATGGGGGGCGCTAAAGTGCAGGTGGTCAAAAGGAACAAGAGAGAGACGGTCCATGAGCTGCTAATGAGCCTCCAAACAGAACCATGAGCGTGACCGTGTGTGTGTGTGTGTGTGTGTGTGTGTGTGTGTGTGTGTGTGTGTGTGTGCATGCCAATTCGTCACCGTTGCTTCACATGGTTGGAGGGGGGAGGGGAGGAGGGGTGTGTGTTTGGGGAAAGGTATGTGGTGTGTGTGTGTGTGTGTGTGTGTGTGCGCGTGACCGGCGAGATGGGCGGCGCCGCGACCTGTTACCTGTACCTGTATACCTGGACGCTTACCTGGACGTTACCTGGGGCGGGGCAAGGCTTGAGGCGCCCCACTCGTGACGGGGGGAATGTGGGAAGGAAGGGAGAGGGGAGGAAGACCAACCCCCCTCTGACCCTCCTCCTCCTCCTCCTCCTCTACCTCATCCTCACACCGCTACCCGTAAGCTCTCCCCCCCCCCCTACAAATCACCCCCAAACTCCCCCAGGTCCTCCCCCCCTGTGGTCCTAATCCCCCCTCCCCCTTCCTTCACGTCCCCCCACAGAAGCCCAACTGCCTTCCCCATGGTGAGGCAAGTTTCCTCCTCCTCTTCCTCCTCCTCCTCCTCTCTTATAATGTCAGGAAACGCCCCGGGAGACACTATCCTACCCTGCTGGAGCGCCTTCTCTTCCACTCCTTTGCCTCCACTCCTCTCACTCCACCTCCTCCTCCACCTCCTTCAGTTCCTTCAATCTTCCTTCTCTCCTGTCTTTTTTCTTTCCTTTTCTCTCCAGTTTTACATTACTTCTCCTTTTCCTCCTCCTCCTTGTGTTTCTTCTTCTTCTTCCTTCTTCTGCTCCTCCTCCTCCTCCTCCTCCTTTAGTCCTACAACTCCTCTTCTTTCTCTTCTGTTATAGTCTTTCTTTTCTCTTTCTCTCTCTACTTTTACTTCTTCCTTCTTCCTTATCTTCTGTCTCCACTTCTCTTCCACTTTCAGTTATAATCCTCTTCCTCTTCCCTGTAATAATCTTTCTTTTCTTTTTCTCTGCTTTTATATAACTTTTTTTTCTTCCTTCTTTATTCTTCTCTTCCTCTTTTCTGCTTCTACTTCCCAGCATCCTCATCCTCCCCTCTCTCCTCTCCTGTCTTGCTCCTCATCTTTTACGTCTCTTCCTTCTCCTCCTCTTCTTCTCAAACAAATTTTCTCTTTCCTCTTTCACCAGTATACCATTTTTCTTCCTCCTCCATTCCTTCCATCATTCCTTCTCCACTTATCTCCTCTCTTCCTCCACTTCCTCACTCTATGCTAATATCACGACCCCTCTCTTCCTCCTCCTCCTCCTCCTTCTCCTCTTAACTTCACGACCCCTCTCTTCCTCCTCCTTGACAGTGACCCCTCTCCTTCTTCTTCTTCTTCTTCTTCTTCTTCTTCTTCTTCTTCCTCTTCTTCCCCTCCTCCACCAAAACACATTACCACCACCACCACCACCATTGTACAATAATATCACGCACATCCCCCCCCCCCACCCCCCCCTCACCACCACCACCACCACCACCATGCCAAAAAGAGCAGACAAGAATCCAGTCTCGCCCACCAAATCAACCACCACCACCACCACCACCACCACTACCACCATGTTTTCCCCACCATTACCCGACTACCAACATTCACCCAACCACCACCACCATCACCACCATCACCACCACCATCACCACCACCACCACCACCACTATCTCCATCACTCCTCCTCCTCCTCCTTCTGCTGGTATGCGAGGACTGTTACAGGACTTTTTAACACACACACACACACACACACACACACACACACACACATCAACATTCCCTCTTAAATACATCACTAGCGGCATTTAATTAATCTTAACTTAATGAATCTGCAATGCCATAATTTAACGGTCAATGGTTCACTTTTTTTTTATCTCCTTCTTCGAATCCTCTCTCCTAATCGTTCTTGTCCCGTTCGGAACTTCGGAGCTTCGGAACGTTCAACGGAGGGAAGGAAGACGCTGATTGGACGCTGATTGGCTGACCGTGAACCCTCATACGTTAGGTCTTCGTTTTAAGAATACTTGTTTTGTACGTGTTTTCTACCTGTTCGTTGCCTTAAGCTCACCTGTCTACCTGTTTGTTTTGTTTATGTTTGGTAAGTTGTTGTTTTTCACCGTTTTTTTCTGATTTTTGTTTCTCGTTTTGTTTTCTTATTTTTTTACCTGTTTGGTTTGGTTTACTTTTACATGTGTTTGTGTTTATCTGTAGTTTCAGTGTTTTTGTCAGTCTTTTCACATTCGTTTTTCCTGATTTTTACTTCGTGTTTCTTATATTTTCTTTCTTTCCTCCATCTGTCTTCCTATTCGCCCCAAAAATAAAAATGCATGTTGGTAGCTTTCTGTAAGTTTCCTTTTAATCGTTCTTTCCACATCCTTCTCTTTCACCACTTTTTAAAACACTCAAAAATATGAAATCGCTCTCTGTAATTCTTCTCTTTCTTTCCTCCTTCCTCTATTTTACCACTTACTTAAAACACTCAAATACATGTTAATCGCTTTCTGTAATTCTTCTCTTTCTTTCGTTCTTCCTCTCTTTTCCACTTACTTAAAACACTCAAATACATGTTAATCGCTTTCTGTAATTCTTCTCTTTCTTTCGTTCTTCCTCTCTTTCAAATACATGTTAATCGCTTTCTGTAATTCTTCTCTTTCTTTCGTTCTTCCTCTCTTTTCCACTTACTTAAAACGCTCAAATATATGTTAATCGCTTTCTGTAATTCTTCTCTTTCTTTCCTCCTTCCTCTATTTTACCACTTTTTAAAACGCTCAAATAAATGTTAATAGCTTCCTGTAATTCTTCTCTTTCTTTCGTTCTTCTTCTATTTTACCACTTTTTAAAACGCTCAAATAAATGTTAATAGCTTCCTGTAATTCTTCTCTTTCTTTCGTTCTTCTATTTTTCCACTTTTTAAAACGCTCAAATACATGTTGATCGCTTTCTGTAATTCTTCTCTTTCTTTCGTTCTTCTTCTATTTTACCACTTTTTAAAACGCTCAAATACATGTTAATCGCTTTCTGTAATTCTTCTCTTTCTTTCGTTCTTCCTCTCTTTTCCACTTACTTAAAACACAGATATACGTCAGTCGCTTACGTTATTCTTTTTTCTTCTTTCTTTCCTTCCCCTCTTTCTTTCATTAACTTACTAAACACACAAGTCGTTTTCTGATATTCTTTTCCTTCTTTCTTTCCTCCCATTTTCCTCTCTTTCAACATTCACTCAACACACAAATATACGTTTAGTTAATTTGTTATTCTTTGTCTCTACTTCCTCCTTCCTCTCTTCATTTATTAAACACACTAATATATGTCTTAAGTCTTCTGTTTATCTCATTTCTTCTTTCATTCCTACTTTCGTTCTTTCAACATTCACTCAACACACAAATATACGTTTAGTTCCTGTTATTCTTTGTCTCTACTTCCTCCTTCCTCTCTTCATCATTTATTAAACACACTAATATATGTCTTAAGTCTTCTTCTGTTTATCTCGTTTCTTCTTTCATTCCTACTTTCGTTCTTTCAACATTCACTCAACACACAAATATACGTTTAGTTCCTCTATTATTCTTTGTCTCTACTTCCTCCTTCCTCTCTTCATCATTTATTAAACACACTAATATATGTCTTAAGTCTTCTTCTGTTTATCTCATTCTTCTTTCATTCCTACTTTCGTTCTTTCAACATTCACTCAACACACAAATATACGTTTAGTTCCTGTTATTCTTTGTCTCATCTTTACTCCCTCCTTCCTCTCTTCATCATTTACTAAACACACTAATATATGTCTTAAGTCTTCTTCTGTTTATCTCATTTCTTCTTTCATTCCTACTTTCCTTCTTTCAACATTCACTCAACACACAAATATACGTTTAGTTCCTCTATTATTCTTTGTCTCTTCTTTACTTCCTCCTTCCTCTCTTCATCATTTACTAAACACACTAATATATGTCTTGCGTCGTCTTCTGTTAGTCTCTTTTCTTCTTTCTTTCGTCCTCCCTTTCTTTCAACACTCAACACATTTACTCGCTTAGTTATTCTTTCCTCTTCTCTCTTTCCTCCTCCCTCCTTTTCTTCCATCACTCACTTAAAACACAAATACACGTTAGTCTTTTCTGATAATCTTTTTTTTCTTTCCTCCTCTCTCTCTCTCTCTCTCTCTCTCTCTCTCTCTCTCTCTCTCTCTCTCTCTCTCTCTCTCTCTCTCTCTCTCTCTCTCTCTCTCTCTCTCCACTCAACACAAATATATGTTAAACACCTTCAAATTATTCTCCTCAAAACGTAAGCAACGAAAGAACGAAAAAAAAGCGACAGGAAATGACCAGGAAAACGAGGGGAAAAAAATAAGAGGATGACGAAAACACCGATAAAGATGATGATGATGATGATGATGATGATGATGCAACCCACGATGATGGTGAAGGAGAATGAAAATGAGCACGAGGCCAAGGACGAGACAGACAGACAGACACAGAAAGCAGCAGAAGTAAAGATCCGAGGTGACAATAATATCAGACCGACAGACGCGACGCAATGTGAAAATACAATAATAATACAAGGTTAGGAAACACACAAGAAACAAACAAACGCCAACGTGTCAACACCGCAACAGTGACGCAACACAAACCCGACCAACAAACACACACACGCACAGATGAAGAGCTCTTAACCTGAACGGCCTTGATACGGAAGAAGAAAGAAAGCGAAGGAAAGAGTAAATGAATGTGATAAACCAAATCTTACACGCATCGAACAGACATGGAAAGAAGATAAAGATAAAACGATAAAAAGGGAAAGGAGCGAAAGAAGAAGAAAATATAAATACATAATCTTAAACTTGATAAACGTGGAAGGAAGAGAAGGATTAAACAAAAAAAGGGGAAAGAAAAAGAAAAAGTAAATAAAAATAAACTTAATCTTACACAAACCTGATAAACGTGGAAAGGATCGGAAAGAAGAGAAAGATTAATGAAAAAAGGAAAGGAACGAGAGAAAAAGAAATATAAATAAACAAAATCTTAAACAAACCTGATAAAGATGGAAAGGATCGAAAAGAAAAGAAAGATTAAACCAAGAAAAAGGAAAGAAGAAAGTTGAATAAAAAGAGGAAGACGAGGAAGAAAAAAAGAGCAAAAAATAGAAGAACTGGAAAAGAAGAGAAAGATAAACTTGAACGAAAACGAAACAAAGAGATAACAAGAGAAAGAAGAGAAAAGTCACAAAGATGAAAAAAAAAAAATACTTAAATGCCCTTGATACGAAAGAACAAGAAAAGACGAAAATGAAAGAGTAAAAATAAATAAGATAAAATGTAGAGAAAATAAAGTTATAAATCCGAAATAGAACAAGTTGAATTATTTTAAACGAGAATGAGAAGTAAGGGAGAAAGTTAAATAAAAAGAGGAAGACGAGGAAGTAGAAAATGCAAAAAATAAAAACTGGAAAAGAAAAAGAGAAAATGGTCATCACGTGAAATAACACAGAGAAATAAACGCTCTTGATACGGAAGAATATGAAAGACGAGAACAACGAAAAAAAGAAGAAAAATAACAGAAAAGGAGGGAAAACGCCACAAAGCTTACTAAAACAAAACAAAAAACTGAGTAATCTGAAATGGGGTTAATATAAGGAAGACTAGAAAAGAAGAGAAAGGCGAAACTGAACGATACAAAAAAAGTAAAACAGAGAAAGGAGAGAAAATAAAGCAAAAAAAAAAAAACGAAAGAAAGCAAAAGAAAGCTTAATCATCTTAAACAAACTGATACACGGAAGAACAGGAAAAAGAGAAGAAATACGAAGTTGAAAAAAAAAATAGAAAGTCACAAACCCGAGAATGAGAAAGAAGAGAAAAAAGATTAAACAAAACGAAGAGGAAAATAAGAGAAAAACGAGGAAAAATGAGTCACACACCAAGACAAAAAAATATATAAAAAAAAAACACGAAAACACACACGAAGTCATCTTAACCACCATTAATACAAAACAAGAAAAAAAAGATCAAGATTAAACAGAATGAAGAAAAAAACATGACAATACAAATCCTTCGAAAATCATGACAAACCAATTACCCAGAAAATTGACAGAAAATGAGACAAGACAACTCAGATAGAAAGAAGAAAAATGGGAAAGAGAAGAAAAATAAATAAAAAGGAAAATGTATAAATAGAATATCAGAGTAGACTTACTGAGGACGAAGCAATAGATAGATAGATAGATAGATAATAGATAGATAGACAGATAAATAGATGGATAGATAGATGGATAGAGAAATAGGTGGATAGTATGTGTAGAGGAAAAGATTAAAGAGTGAAGAAAAAAATAAGAGAAATAAGGCCTCCCTCCACTTGTCTTTTCTTGACCTCTCCTTCTTGTTTTCTATATTTTATTACTTATTATTTTTTCTTTCCTTCCTTTCTTCCTCCTTTTCCTTTCTTTTATTCTTTGTTCTTTATTCCTTCTCCTTTCTTCATTCCCATATTCCTTTCTTCTTTTGATTTTTCTTAACCTCTCCTTCTTGTTTTCTATATTTTATTACTTATCATTTTTTCTTTCCTTCCTTTCTTCCTCCTTTTCCTTTCTTTTATTCTTTGTTCTTTATTCCTTCTCCTTTCTTCATTTCCATATTCCTTTCTTCTTTTGATTTTTCTTAACCTTTCCTTCTTGTTTTCTATATTTTATTACTTATTATTTTTTCTTTCCTTCCTTTCTTCCTCCCTTTCCTTTCTTTTATTCTTTGTTCTTTATTCCTTCTCCTTCCTTCCTTTCCATATTCCTTTCTTCTTTTGATTTTTCTTAACCTCTCCTTCTTGTTTTCTATATTTTATTACTAATTATTTTTTCTTTCCTTCCTTTCTTCCTCCCTTTCCTTTCTTTGTTCTCTATTCCTTCTCCTTTCTTCATTCCCATATTCCTTTCTTCTTTTGACTTTTCTTAACCTCTCTTTCCTATTTTCCTTGTTTTATTCTCCCTTTTATTCTGTTTCTCTTTCCTTTCTGTCTTTGGAAATGTCTGACCAAAAAATAAATAAAATACAATAAAACACAAACGAAGTCTTCTTAAACTCCTTAATACAGAACAAGAAAAACGAGAAAGATTAATCTGAATAAATGAAGAAAAAGAAACATTATAATCCTTCATATATAGCAACAAACCAACAACTCCCCTCCCCCTTTCATATGTAAACAGAGGAGGTGGAGGAGGAGGAAGAAGAGGAGGAGGGGGAGAAGGTTCACGTGTCTATAATATGCCGCAGAAGTGGAATGCTATTGTGGATCACCATTAGAAGAGGAGGTAAGGAGTGGAATGTGATGGGAGATTAGTGGAGTGGTCAGCGGGGGAAAGGAGTGAAGGAGGAAGAGGAAGGGGAAGAGGAAGGGGGAGTAGTGTGTGTGTAGATGAGGAAGGGGAAGAGGGGGAGTGATACTGGAGTGGTTAGCTGGGGAGAGGGGAGAAGGGTGAGGAAAAGAAAGGGGAAGAAGGGGAATGGAGTGCTGTAGATAGGAAGGGGAGGAGAGGAAAGAAGAAGGGAAAGGAGTATATGAAAAAGTAATATGATAAAGAGGAGATGGAAGAAAGCGGAAGAAGAGGGGAGAAGAGGAAGAAGGGAAGAGGAGTATATGAAAAAATAATGTGACAAAGAAAAGGTTTAAAGAAGAGGAAGAAAAGGGGGAAGGGAGAAAAGAAAAGGGGAGAATAATATGAAAAGGGATATGAAAAAAAAAGTGAGAAGAAAAGAAAGGGAGAGAAATACATGAAATAGCGATATATTAAAAAAAAGATGAGCAAAGAAGATGAGAAGAGTGAGAAGATAAAAAAAGAGAAATATATGAAAATGCGATGTGGTAAAGAGGAAGAGATGTAAAGAAGAGGAAGAAGAAGAGGGGGGAGAGGTTATAATTATGATGATGCGGTAGAGCAAACGGAAGAGTGAGGGGAGGAGGAGGAGGAGGAGAAGGAGGAAGAAGATGAGGGGTGTGGCTAAGTGTTCCGAGGAAGAGGTAGAGGAAGAGGAGGAAGGAGGAGGAAGAAGGAGAGGGATATTTGCAAGGGTGTGGCAAGGAAGAAAGAGAAAGAAGGGTGCAGCAAAGAAGATAAGAGGAAGAGGAGGAGGAAGAGGAAAAGGTGGATGAAGATGGAATGTGAAAGAGGTGGAAGAAAAGGAGGAGAAAGATGAATATATGTAGACACCATTAAGTTGTGGAAGTCATGGATTAAACTGAGATAGATAGATAGATAGATAGATAGATAGAGATAAAGCTAGAAAAAATAAAATAAATAAAAGACAATAAATAATGAATAAATAAAGAGATCATAAATAGATAGACAGACAGACAGACAAATGACAGACAAATAAAGCTATTGAAAAAAATAGATGATATATAAAAGATAATAAATAAATAAAATAAAGCAAGAAAATAGACAGACAGATAGATAGAGAGAAAGGTTAGGAAGAAGAGAAGAAGAAAAATGCAAAAAGGAGAAAGGAAAAGAAGCAAGGAAAATATAAAAGTTAAAAAAAAGAGGAAAAAGGGACATAGATAATAGATAGATAGATAGATAGATACAGATAAAAATAGATAAGAGAAAGAAAAAGAGAAAGAGAGAAAGACAGCAATCCCACACCATCACCACCATCACCATCACCATCACCACCACCACCACCACCATCAACACCATCAACACAGAAGAGAAAGGAGGGAAAGGAACAGCAGAAGATACCAATCCGCAACAAGTCAGCCTTCAGAAGCTTATTACAATGATACCAACAAGCGCACGCACCTGTTTACAAGCCCGGGTATTGTAGCAGCGGGAGGGAGGGAGGGGCAGGTGAGCGGGAGGCAGGTAAGAAGGGAGGGAGGGAGGGAGGGAGAAGTCAAATGTGGGTAGCGAGTCAGTTATTTTTTTTTTCTCTCCCTCTCTCTCCCTGTCATTTCTCTTATCTTCCTGCCTCTCCTCTTTCTCCCTCTCCATGCCTTCTTTTTTTATCTTAGCTCTCCTTTCTCCTTTCTCTTCTCCATTTTCCTTCCGATGTCTCTCCTTTTCCTCTCTCATTTCTTCTCCCGTTTCTCTCTCTCCTCTTCCTGAATCTCCTCCTCCTCCTCCTCCTCCGCCTCTTGCTCTTCTTATATTCCCTCTTCTTTATTTTTCTTCCACTTCCTTTCCTACCTCTTTTCCTTTTCCTCTCCTTCTCTCCTCTTCTTTCTAAGTCTTCTCTCTCTTCTTTGCTTCTTTTCCCAGAGGAGGATGACCAAGATGATTCAGGGGCTGAGGAACCTCCCATATCAAAATAGGCTGAAACATCTAAACTTACATTCACTAGAAAGACGAAGAGTGCGGGGAGATCTGATAGAAGTATTCAAATGGGTCAAGGGTTACAACAAAGGCGATATAAGTAACGTACTGAGAATTAGCCAGCAGGATAGAACTCGCAGTAATGGATTTAAATTAGAAGAGTATAGATTTAGGAGAGATATAGGCAAGCATTGGTTTAGTAATAGGGTGGTGGGGGAATGGAATAGACTCAGCAATCACATAGTTAGTGCAGGGACGATAGCTTGTTTTAAGAGTAGACTGGATAGCTACATGGACGAGGACGACAGGTGGCAGTGAGGTGTGGGTGCAGTAAGGTGACAGGGTACTGGTGCGTGCATAGTACCGCCGGTAAAACGAGGATCAAGCCTCTACCTGTAACCCCTGAAACTACACCTCATCCATCGCGAGTATTGGAGGGGATTCTGGAGCTGCCCTGTGTAGGCTACCCGGCTTCTTGTAGTTTCCCAATGTTCTTATGTTCTTATGTTCTTATGTTTCCTCCCTCCTCTATGCTTTGCCTTTTCTCTTCTACATTTTTCTTTTCCCCGTGCATCCTTTCCTCTCTTTTCCCTTATTTCTTTCCTCTTTTCCTACTAACATTTATCTTTTTTCCCTGATTCTCCTCTCTTTTCTTTGCCCTTCCTCTTCTTATTACTCTTTATTTTCTCTCCCTTTCTCCCTGATTCATTTCCTCTCTTCTCTTTGTCTCTCCGATGTTCAACCTCTCTCTCTTCTCCCTGCTTCATTTCCTCTCTTTCTGATTAATTTCCTATCTTCTCCTTGTCTAATCTCTTCTTTCAAGTCATATTTCTTCTCCCTAACCTCATTCCCCCTCTTACCTTTGCCTTTCCTTTTTTTCAAACCACTCTCTCTCCTCCCTACTTCATTCTCTCTCTCCATCTCCCTGGCTCTTATGCTTTACTACCTGACTCCTTTCCTTTCTCCCTCCCTCCCTCTCCGTGACCTTTTAAGACGGATAAATGGAGAACACCAGTTTGTATAGAAAGGCACAGAGGGCGGGGTGGCGAGGCGGGGCTGCGGGAAGGGACGCACGCAGACCACACCAGCTCCAGGGGTCATAATCTTACACATATCTCCTCACCCAAGGACACAATATTTGGCAAGGCTTTCGGGGGCGTTGTGGGCATTTCCAGGGGTAGCTTAATGGCCCTGGTGGTAGTTTGACCCTTCCTCTGTACCGTGAGTCTAAGAAAATGCTCATTGGAACCCGACTGATCTTTTATAATCTTACACATCTCTTCACCCAAGGATGCAATATTTGGCAGGGGTTTCGGAGGCGTTGCAGGCATTTCCAGGGGTAGTTTAATGGCCCTGGTGGTAGTTTGACCCTTCCTCTGTACCGTGAGTCTAAGAAAATGCTCATTGGAACCCGACTGATCTCCTTTCATAATCTTACACATCTCTTCACCCAAGGATGCAATATTTGGCAGGGGTTTCGGAGGCGTTGCAGGCATTTCCAGGGGTAGTTTAATGGCCCTGGTGGTAGTTTGACCCTTCCTCTGTACCGTGAGTCTAAGAAAATGCTCATTGGAACTCGACTGATCTCCTTTCATAATCTTACATATCTCTTCACCCAAGGATGCAATATTTGGCAAGGCTTTCGGGGGCGTTGTGGGCATTTCCAGGGGTAGCTTAATGGCCCTGGTGGTAGTTTGACCCTTCCTCTGTACCGTGAATTTAAGAAAGCAGTCACTGGAACCCGATTGATCTCCTTTTCGGCCGTTGGAAGTGGTTGATGTGAGATGGAAGAGTCTGAGAATACCGACTCTGGCAGGACTTTTTGCTCTGTTTGCTCTGGAGGCGAAAGAGAGAGCAGACCAACCCTCTCTATCTCTCTCTCTTTTTCTCTCCCTCTACGTGCATGTGACTACCTACCTTACCTTTCTCCCGCTCTCTTCTTCCCTCTCTCTCTCTGGTTGGCTGTCTCCGTCTGTGTGTGTGTGCGTGTGTGTGTTCATTCGTCCGTTCTCACCGTGACACACTTGAAGGCAGGGAGTGGTGGTGGTGGTGGTGGTGGTGGTGGTGAAGTCGAAGTGACCTGGAAAAAGAAAGGGAGTGGTGTGGTTAGGATTAATGTAAGGATGGAGGGAGGGAGGGGGAGAGGGAAGGAGTAAGGGAGGAAGGGTAAGGGACAGTAGGTGAGGGAGGGAAGGAGTGAAGGTGCTTGAATGAGAGGAAGGAAGGAAGGGAAGGAGGAAGGGTAAGAGTGTGAGGGGGTGAGTGAGTGAGTGAGTGAGGAAGGAAAGGAAGGAAGGAAGGAGGCAAAGAGAGAGGAAGGGAATGTTTGAGTGAGTGAATGAAAGGAAAGAAGAAACAAAGGAAGGAAGGAAGGAAGGAGGGAAAGAGAGAGGGAGGGTGTGTTTGAGTGAGTGAATGAGAGGAAGGAAGAAAGAAAGGAAGGAAGGAAGGAGGCAAAGAGAGAGAAAGGGAATGTTTGAGTGAGTGAATGAAAGGAATGAAGAAAGAAAGAAAGAAAGAAAGGAAGGATAAGGAAGGAGGGAAAGAGAGAAGAAGGGTGTGTTTGAGTGAGTGAATGAGAGGAAGGAAGAAAGAAAGGAAGGAAGGAGGCAAAGAGAGAGGAAGGAAATGTTTGAGTGAGTGAATGAGACGAAGGAAGAAAGGAAGGAAGGAAGGAAGGAAGGAAGGAGGGAAAGAGAGAGGAAGGGAATGTTTGAGTGAGTGAATGAAAGGAAAGAAGAAACAAAGGAAGGAAGGAAGGAAGGAGGGAAAGAGAGAGGAAGGAAATGTTCGAGTGAGTGAATAAGAGGAAGGAAGGAAGAAAGAAAGGAAGGAAGGAAGGAGGCAAAGAGAGAGGAAGGAAATGTTTGAGTGAATGAGAGGAAGGAAGGAAGGAAGGAAGGAAGGAAGGAAGGAAGGAGCAAAATAGGGAGGGTATGAGTGAGTGAGTGAGTGAATGGGAAAATGAGAAGAAAGGAAGGAGGTAGGAGATAAGAGAGAGTGAGTGAGTGAGTGAGTGAGTGAGTGAGTGAGTGAGAGTAAATCAGTTAGTTACTCAAGATAATGTATACAAGGGTGAGTTAAGGAGGTAAAGAGTGACATTAAGAGTGAGTGAGTGAGTGAGTGAGTGAGTGAAGTATTTACAGGATAAGATAAGGAAGGTGGAGAATGACAAACAGTAAGAATTATAGAAAGAAAAAAAGAATGCGTGAGAAAGTAAATGAGTGAGAGGGAGTTAAGATTAGATAAAGATAGGAGAGGGACTAAAAATGGAAGAAAGAAAGAGAAAGAAAGAAAAAGAAAAAGTAAAGAGAAATAAAGATAAAAAAGAAAAGAAAAAGAAAGTAAGAAAAAAACAAAGAGTGAGAAAGAGAGCAAGGAAGAAAGATAAAACGAAAGAATGAAAAAGAGATAGATAGAGAGAGACAGAGACAAACAGATAGACAGACAAAGAGAACCGCTTGATCAAGGTGACAACATACTTCCAACCAATTTAAGGAGACTCACGAAGGCTTCAGGACGAGGAAGGTTACCTGAGCAAGGAATTAAATTAGGATCATGACAGGTAAGCAGGTGTGTGTGTGTGTGTGTGTGTGTGTGTGTGTGTGTGTGTGTGTGTGTGTGTGTGTGTGTGTGTGTGTGTGTGTGTGTGACGGTAGTGTTTTATCATTATACAAACACGGTGAGCGAGATTAAAGTGAAGCGAAAAAGTGGTTACGCATTCGACTGTGACGGGCGCGTAACTAAGAGAAGGGAAGCGTAACGTACATGTGTGTGTGTGTGTGTGTGTGTGTGTGTGTGTGTGTGTGTGTGTGTGTGTGTGTGTGTGTGTGTGTGTGTGTGTGTGTGTGTGTGTGTGTGTGTAAAAAGGTATAGGGGATGAAGCTTATTTGAGAGGGGGGGAGGGGGAAGAGGAGAAGGGAGGAAGAGGGGAAAGAGGGAAAGGGGGAAGAGGGAGAGGTAAGGGAGGGAATGAGGGAAGAGTAAGAGAGGGGAGGAAGGAGGGGGAGGTAAAAGAGGGAGGTATGGTGGAGGTAGGGGACGGGGTAAGAGAGAATAGGAAGTGAAGGGGGGGAGGGAGAGGTAAGGGAGGGAATGGAGGAAAGGGGTAGGAAAGGAGGGGGTAGGGGGAGATGTAAAGAGGGGGGAGGGAAGGTAAGGAGTGGGAGAGGGAGGGAGAGAGGGGGAGTAAATCTAAACCTTCTTACATACAGGTAAAAGCAGGGCAGGTTAATGAGAGTCCATGTGTGTGTGTGTGTGTGTGTGTGTGTGTGTGTGTGTGTGTGTGTTAACGAGGGCCGATCAGCGTGTAGGGGCGGGAAAAAGCCGGCCTATAAGAGGACAACACAGACGCCTCGCGGTAAAAATAGATAACGCTAAGACGGATGACTCAACGAAAGGGGAAAGAAGAGTGAAAGGCAGGTAGAGGGACACTGAAGAAGAATAAAGGAACACACAATAAAGAAAGCAAAGAAGTGTATATATAGAAAGACTTAGAGATGGAGAAAGAAAGCAGTACAAGAAAAGACCGAAGGAGAAAGGGAAGGTAAAAAGGCCTATGGTTTGTAGAGAGACACTTAGAAGAATAAACGAAAACTACAAGGAGACTACACACTTCGAAGAACATACCAACACTAAAGAAAGCAAAGAGGTGTATACAGAAAGACTGAAATAGAGATAGAGGAAGAAAATGGTAGAGGTTAATAAAAAGAAAGGAACGAAGGGGATAAGGAGAGACTATACACTTCGAAGAACATACCAACACTAAAGAAAGCAAAAAGGTGTATACAGAAAGACTGAAATAGAGATAGAGGAAGAAAATGGTAGAGGTTAATAAAAAGGAAGGAACGAAGGGGATAAGGAAGTGAAAGGCATGTAGGGAGAAACTAAGAAAAAAAAAGAGTAAGCAAGTTGATAAATATATAAAAACAATAACAAGAGAGCAAAAACGTGTATATAGAAAGACTTAAGCAGAAAGGGAGAAAGCAAGTAGTACAGGTTAATGAGAAGGAAAAAGCGAAAGACGGAGAGGAAGGTTAAAAGGTATATAGACACTTTGATGACTAAGGAAACAATAATGGAAGCAAAAATGTGTAGAGACAGACCTAAAGAGACTGGGAAAGCAAGTAGTACAGATTAATGAGAAGGAAAGAACGAAGGAAGAAAACAAAGATGAAAAGGTATGTATATAGACACTTTGATGAATAAGGAAACAATAATGGAAGCAAAAATATATAAAGAGACATAGACCTAAAGAGACAGAGAGAGCAAGTAGTACAGGTTAATGAGAAGGAAAGAACGAAGGAAGAAAACAAAGATGAAAAGGTATGTATATAGACACCTTGATAAATAAACTAACTTTGAAGAAAGCAAAAACAGGTGTAGTATATAGACACAGACAAAAATAGCAACAGATAAACTACTATTTGTTAACGAAGAGAAGGACTTTGATGGATTCCTGAATGCAAGAAAGAACGAAGGAGAGAATAAAGATGAAAAGAATGCATATAGACACTTAGAAGAATACACAACCCAAAAAGATAGGGAAGAGGTGTAGACAGGCAGACTTAGAGACAGAGAAAATAGGAGACAGACAGATAGATAGACAGATACATAAAGAAAATAATAATACAACTACCATCACCACCTGTCCTCTTCTACCTGTTGATGAAGGGAGGTAAACACACTACAGGTAAACACACTATATAGAAAGGAAAGAGGTGCAAACAGACAGACTTAGAGACAGAGATAATAGGAGACAGACAGATAGATAGACAGATACATAAAGAAAATAAAAAATACAAACTCCTAACACCATACTTTCCCCCTTTTCTTCTCATGCTTTCCCATTTTTTTTTCCCTCCCTTCTCTTCTCTCTTCTCCCTTTCCTCTAGTTCTTTTCTACCTGTTGATGAAGGAAGGTAAAAGTGGATACAGGTAAACATTTATAGAAAGACTGGCAGATAGAGATGAACTAGAAATGATTAGCGAGACGATGAAAGGTTGGAGGTTACGGGAAAATACTGATTGGATTAAAAGGAAAAAAAAAGCATAACTGGTATCAATGAAGAGATTTAAGACAGGAAACAAAAAAGAAAACGCTAAACTTGATTCGAGGTAGAAAGTGAATGAGTACACGGACAAATTTAAACAGACAGACACAAACACAAATAATAGACAGAATAATAATGTGTAAAGTAAATAAATAAATGAATGAAAAATAGTAATAATAATAATGATAAATAAATAGAAAAAATAAATAAAATAAATAAATTGAATGATAGAATAAATAAATAGAATAATAGAATAAATAAATAGAAAGAAAGAATAAAAATAAACAAATAAAATAAAAACAGTAGTAATAATAAAATAAATACATAGAAATTAATAAATAGATATATATTAGACGTTTGAAAGCTGAACCCAACCAAAACAAACACACAAACAAACAGAGGAGAGGAAAAACAAGACACACAAACAAACAAACAAGAAGCAAACACTGAACCACTTCCACAACAACAACAAACACACACACACACACACACACACACACACACACACACACACACACACACACACACACGAAGATAAACAAGCAAACAAACAAACACACATACAAAAAAAAAACATGACACGATTGAAGCTTAAACTTAGATGCGAAAGTTATCCAAATGTCAAACACACACACACACACACACACACACACACACACACACACACACACACACACACGGACGCCACAGTGACGCCGGGGAGCAGTGCATATCGCCTACCTGACGCCACTCAATGCTCAGGTGATAGCTGGCGATAGGGCGGCGCGGCAGGTGAGGGGGGGAGGGGGTAGGAGGAAGGGGGAGGGAGGTGAAAAAGGGGGGGAGGGGGGGAGCGTGAGGGTGAAGGTTGGGGGTGAAGGTGAAGATAGGGGAGTTCGGGGGTAAGGAGGTGAAGTGATGGAGGGGGGGGGGAGGAGGGGGGAGGTAAGGTGAGGGGGTAGATGGGGGGTGAAGGGAAGGGGGGAGGAGAGGGGAGTAGGGGGTGTATGGTGATCTGTTACATATTGATACACATACATACATACATACACTCATACACACATACGCACACACACACAGGTAGAAAAGAACAGGTGCTCATGTTTAAATCCTTATCTATCTTGTTTATCTATCAAACTTTATCTATTTACTTTACTGCTTCCTTTCTTTTCTTTGTTTTGTTATCTTCTTTATCGCATTGTCAAGGTGTACTACGTTGTTTTTCTTCTTTATCTATGTCTGTCTATTTACTTAACTATCAATCTATCTATTTACCTATTTATATGTCTATCTGTCTCTTTACTTTATATAATCTAGTTAATTCTTTTTTTTCTTTCCTTTCATTTTTTCTTGTTTCTCTTTTTTTTATCTGAGTAACTCATTATCTATCTGTCTATCTATCTATTTATTATACTGTTTCATTTCATTCACTTTCTTTCTTTTTTTGTGTCGTTCTCACATTCTGAAGACGTACTAAGTTATTTTTTTCTTTGTTTCCTTCACCCGAATTTTCCGTAAGTCATTCTTCTCTTGGAACAATTAAATATTTTCGTTCTTCTCTCTCTCTCTCTCTCTCTCTCTCTCTCTCTCTCTCAAGGGTCAAATTTCGTCCCAGTATCCTGATCCTTATAAGAGAGCTGACGACACGCCCTGCTATGCCATTCCTTACCCTCCTCTCACGCCCCTCCTCCTTTCCCTCCCTTCCCTTCCCTTCCATCTGACTATTCTGCTCTGTTTTGGTTTCCTCTGTTTTCCCTCTTTTCCTGACTCTCCTTCTTTCACTCTGTCTTGTTCTAGTATGCTCTGTTTTCTCGCTTATTCTCTTTTCCCTCCTCTCCCTTCCTTCCTTCCTTCCTCCTTCCCTCTATCTAGCTTTCTCTGTTCTAGTTTCCTGTGTTTTTCCTCTTTTTCTTACTTTCCATTCTTCCTTCTATCCTGTTCTAGTATGCTTTGTTTTCTCGTTTATTCTCCTTTCCCTCCCCTCCCTTCCTTCCTTCCTTCTTCCCTTCCATCTAACTCTTCTCCTCAGTTCTGGTTTCCTCTGTTTTTCCTCTTTTCCTTACTCTCCTTTCTTCCTTCTATCCTGTTCTAGTATGCTTTGTTTTCTCGCTTATTCTCCTTTCCCTCCTCTCCCTTCCTTCCTTCCTTCCTCCTTCCCTCTATCTAGCTTTCCTTCTTTCCTTCTATCCTGTTCTAGTATGCTTTGTTCTCTCCTGTTTCCTCTTCCTTTCCTTTCTTTTCTACTATCCTTCTACTACTCCATTCATCCTGCTTTTTCTCTCTCCCTTTATCTCTTTCCTTCCTTTCTATAGCTTTTATCCTTTTAATCATCCTGTCTACCTTCTTCTAACTTCTCTCCTTACTTTTTTTTTCTTTCATTCCATCATCCTTACCTCTATCTCTCTTCTTCCTTCCTTCCTTCCTTCCTTCACTCTTTCCATTCCTACCTATATCTTTTTCTTTCTTCTTCCTTCCTTCCTCCATTCCTTACCTCTATCTGTCTCTCTTCTTCCTTCCTTCCTTCACTCTTTCCGTCCCTACCTATATTTTTTTTCTTCCTTCCTTCCTTCCTTCCTCCACCCCTTACTTCTGTCTCCCCTCTTCCCCATTCCTTCTCTTCAATCATTCACTCCTCCTTTTCATCCCTACCTTTATCTTCCCTCTCTTCTTTCTCCCATCCTTCATGCATTCAACCTCCCCCTCCTCCTTCCTCATCTCTCCCATTCCCCACCTCCCCCCTCCCCTCTCTCGCTAAGTGGACGGCCCCTGTGTGCCTTCTAAACATAACAAAGGAAGGCCCGTGTTTGATGTTTGCCCTGTGTTTGATGTCTGCAGCGGCTCAGTCCAGTAACTCAAGATAATTTACCGCTGACTGATGATGGCTGTGAGGGGGAGGGGGGAGGGGAGCTGGGGAAAGGGAGCGAGTGGTTCAAAGCTACACTCAAATCAAATAACACCACTTAGAATAACACTCTTTCTGCTTAAAACTACACTTAGCTATTGAAGGGGGTTGGGGGATATGGGAAGGGGGTCTGGGGAAAGGGGGTCTGGGGAAAGGGGTCTGGGGAAAGGGGGTCTGGGGAAAGGGGGGGTCTGGGGAAAGGGGGAGTCTGGGTAAAGGGGGGCTCTGGGGGAAGGGGGTCTGGGGACAGGGGGCGTCTGGAGAAAGGGGGAGTCTGGGGAAAAGGGGGTCTGGGGAAAGGGGGAGTCTGGGGAAAGGGGGGTCTGGGGAAGGGGGGTCTGGGGAAAGGGGGAGTCTGGGGAAAGGGGGGGTCTGGGGAAAGGGGGAGTCTGGGGAAAGGGGGGGTCTGGGGGAAGGGGGTCTGGGGAAAGGGGGGTCTGGGGAAAGGGGGGGTCTGGGGAAAGGGGGGGTATGGGGAAAGGGGGGTCTGGGGAAAGGGGGTCTGGGGAAAGGGGGGGTCTGGGAAAAGGGGGGGTCTGGGAAAAGGGGGCGAGTGGTTCAAAGCTACACTCGAGTCAGATAACACCACTTAGAATAACACTCTTTCTGCTTAAAACTACACCTAGCTATTACACTCATCTATAGTCTTCCCACCACAGGATCAAGGGCCAATGCGACGGAGATGAGCACTGAGGCCACGCGCATCTACATCATGTGCCCCCAACTTTACCTGACCTTTATATATAAGCCTCCTCCTGTTTCACACTACCCTTCGTCATGCTCAAATTCATCATCTTCCTCCTCAATTTAACACTCAGAATAACACCTCCATTTTTTTTAGTCAACAGCTCAAGGGGGAAAAAAAATAATAATAATAATGAAGAAAAGCCCGCTAATCACTGCTCCTATAAAAAAGAGTTCAGAGGAGTGGCCGAAAGAGAGGTCAATTTCGGGAGGAGAGGTGTCCTTATACTCTTCTGCTCAAAATCCACACTTTCAGCTTATAATTATTCTTCAAACCAAACACATCTCTTATACTTAACCTTCTTTCTTCTATATCTAACCCTTATCCTGCTCAAATTAAAATGCTTCTATCTTAAAATTTCACTACATATTAAAAAAGCCTCATAAACTTGAGAGGTGTCTTGATAACTCCTCGAACCTCTTTCTTATCAGTTTCTGCAACATTCGCGGTCTTCGTTCTAATTTTCATTCTGTGGAACACCATCTCTCCTCCTCTAAACCTCACCTTCTCTTCCTCACCGAAACACAGGTCTCTGAGGCTGCTGACAGCAATCTCTACCTCTCTTTTGGCTACTCTTTATTTTATTTTTTACTTCTGTGGGAGCGGCGAGTAGCGTTTTTTTTTTCTTTTTCACTCTTTTTGTTGACGCGTCCTTTGATGTAAAAAAAAAAATAGCCCAAGGGAGAGGTACAAACCCATCTATAGACCTCCACCTTCCCCTTCCAACCCACCTGTAATGAATGCAGGCTCAGGTGGGGTCGCCGATAGAGCTACAGGTGAACAGAAGAAAAGTACACCGGATCACAAAGCTAAGAGGTCGACAAACACTCCGTCCCCAACACTCCTATTAACAAACGTTCGTGGCTCTTGTTGCGAACGTTTTTCACGGCCACAAAGGAGCTAGATCGGGTTGTCATGAGGTGTTTTCCCCGTTCACAGCGCGGAATGCCTTGCCAAACTACCGCCAGGCTCAGGAAACCACCAATAGAAACTTCATGGGAGCGGCGAGTAGCGGGCTTTTTTTTTTTACTCTTTTTGTTGTCCTAGAGCCGTGTCCTTTGATGTAAATAAAAAAATAGCTTCCGCGAGCCTTTTGAAATGGATGGACTAAGCGACATTACTTAAACATTTCGGCGCCCAAACAGACAGACACAATTGAAAAGGCTTTCGTATAGAGGAGTTTTGAGTATTTCCAGTAGTTTGATGAGCCTGGTGCAGATTAGACAAGGCTTTCGTAAGAGTTCTAAGCATTTCCAGGGGTAGTTTAAAGACCCTGGAGGTAGTTTGACCCTTCTTCTGTGCTGTGAACCTAAAAAAAAAACTCATTAGAACCCGACTGATCTCCTTATACCGATCTAAGCCTCCGAGGAGTTTGATGATATGGACCCAAGGCTCCCGTAATGAACGCAGCATCAGGTGGAGGGACCAGGTACACACAGGTAAGTACAGGTAAGAGAAGAGCCTGACGAAGGGGTACGGGAGCAGAGGGTGTCGGGTTCCTCTGCAGAGTTACACAGCAAACACCTCTATTGTGATGCAGAGCAGGAGGGTGAGCACCTAAGGACACACACACACACACACACACACACACACACACACACACACACACACACACACAGACAGAAGGAGGAGTAGTGGTTAGCCCCCTCCCTCCTCCCTTCTTTGTGTGTGTGTGTGTGTGTGTGTGTGTGTGTGTGTGTGTGTGTAGAGGCAGTACACACACACACCTACACGGCAAGAATATAAGCCAAAACAAAACTGGGTGAGGAGAAGAAGAGAAGAAGAGGAGGAGAAAAGGAAAAGAAAAGGAGGAGAAAAGAGAAGAGAAAATAAGATACAGATGAAGAGCGAAAAAAAATGAAAAAGGAAAAACGGTAAAAAAGTAGTAAAACAAAAAAAAAAAGCAAAGAAAACAAGAAAATACGAAAAAAAAGACACAAAAACAAACACAAATACACACATACAGCAAACCATCGACTTCAAGATCTCGGCAAGCGGAACAAAACATCGACTTCCTAAGGCTCCTGTGGTCTGGGGAATGGTCACGGCTCTTGGTCTTGGGGTAATAGAGGCGTGCGTGGTGTGTGTGTGTGTTCATCCCGCGTGACTTCAGGATAACGAGCCGGCAACGCGCGGAATGAAAGTAACGGGAAGGAGTGAGGATGATAGCGTGCTTATGACGGGTTACAAGAACGCATAATGAAGTTTAGTATAGCGAAGGTTAATGTAAGTGTAGGTATCGTAGTCTGGAGATGTGTTTATTCAACGTAACTTCAGGATAACGAGCCAGCAACGGGAGTAACGATAAAGTAACGGGAAGGAGTGAGGATGATAGCGTGCTTATGACGGGTTACAAGTACGCATAATGTAGGTTAGTATAGGGAAGATTAATGTTAGTATAATGTAGGTATATCGTAGTTTGGGGATGTGTTTATTCAGCAACGCGAGGAACGATAGAGTAACGGGAAGGAGTGAGGATGATAGCGTACTTATGACGGGTTACAAGTATGCATAATGTAGGTTAGTATAGCGAAGGTTAATGTAAGTGTAGGTATATCGTAGTTTAGGGATGTGTTTATTCAGCAACGCGAGGAACGATAGAGTAACGGGAAGGAGTGAGGATGATAGCGTACTTATGACGGGTTATAAGTATGCATAATGTAGGTTAGTATAGCGAGGGTTAATGTTAGTAGAATGTAGGTATCGTAGTCTGGAGATGTGTTTATTCAGCGTAACTTCAGGATAAAGAGCAAGAAACGCGCGGGACGATAAAGTAACGGGAAGGAATGAGGATGATACCGAACTTATGACGGGTTACAAGTACCGAAGGATAGCCTTGTCTAGCTAAAAAGGAAAACAGATACATTAACGGACGAATAGCTTGTCTAGTTAGAACAGAAAAAAGGAAAATGGATAGTTACAAAAGATGGGTCTGTCTACGTAGCTGAAAAAAAGGAAGGAAAATATATATATAGTACCAAAGGATATTCTTGTCTTAGTTAGAAAGGAAAATAGATACAGTGAAAGACGATTAGCTTGTCAAGTTAGAATAGAAAAGAGGTAAAGGGATATGGTGACAGGAAATGAGTGTTTATGTAGCTGAAAAAAAGGAAGGAAAATATATATAGTGCCGAAGGATATTCTTGTCTTAGTTAGAAAGGAAAATAGATACAGTGAAAAGAGAGAGAGAGAGAGAGAGAGAGAGAGAGAGAGAGAGAGAGAGAGAGAGAGAGAGAGAGAGAGAGAGAGAGAGAGAGAGAGAGAGAGAGAGAGAGAGAGAGAGAGAGAGAGAGAGAGAGAGAGAGAGAGAGAGAGAGAGAGAGAGAGAGAGAGAGAGAGAGAGAGAGAGAGAGAGAGAGAGAGAGAGAGAGAGAGAGAGAGAGAGAGAGAGAGAGAGAGAGAGAGAGAGAGAGAGAGAGAGAGAGAGAGAGAGAGAGAGAGAGAGAACAGAGAGAGAGAGAGAGAGAGAGAGAGAGAGAGAGAGAGAGAGAGAGAGAGAGAGAGAGAGAGAGAGAGAGAGAGAGAGAGAGACAGAATAATGATAAGACAGATAATAGAGAGAGAGAGAGAGAAAGAAGAAGAGAAAGAAGAGAAGAGAGAAGTTGATGATGAAGAACAATAATAAGAACAAGAAAAAGAAGAACAAGATCAGAAACAACAAGAAAAACAAGAATAATAATAAGAAAACAAGAAAAAAAAGAATAATAATAAGAAAACGAGAAAAACAAGAACAAGAAAAACAGAGAATGATAAGAAGAAAACAAGAAAAACAAGAACAAGAAAAACAAGGATGATAAGAAGAAAACAAGAAAAACAAGAATAATAACACAAGAAAAACAAGAACAAGAAAAACAAGAATGATAAGAAGAAAACAAGAAAATCAAGAACAAGAAAAACAGAATGATGAGAAGAAAACAAGAAAAACAAAAACAAGAAAAACAAGAATAATAACACAAGAAAAACAAGAACAAGAAAAACAAGAATGAGAAGAAAACAAGAAAACAAAAGAAGAAGAACGAGAAGAGGAAAAAGACCACCACCACCACCACCAACAACAACAACAACAACAACAACTCATCCCACGACCCAAATCAACATAAACAAAGCCAATCAACGTTCTTCCAGCAGGCAAACAAGAAAGCAGGGAAGGAAAACAATCGTCAGCAGCAGCCATCAACGAGACAACGAGCTAATGACCGCCGGCCCAATTAAGCCAACAAAAGGGTATTGAAGAGTATTAATTAGGATTCAATGGACGCGTGAGATAATAAGTACATAAATATTGAGAAAAGAGAGAGAGAGAGAGAGAGAGAGAGAGAGAGAGAGAGAGAGAGAGAGAGAGAGAGAGAGAGAGAGAGAGAGAGAGAGAGAGAGAGAGAGAGAGAATCACATTTAAACAATAACCAATCAATAGAAAGCACTTAAACCAACACACACACACACACACACACACACACACACACACACACACACACCTGGCGAGTCCTCTTATAGCAAAGTAGGAGAGAGGCACAGACAAAAGCACACACACACACACACACACACACACACACACACACACACACACACACACACACACACACACACACACACCTTCGAAGGCACACAAAAACCAGCGTTGCACAGGTGGGCTAATTGAAGCAGGTGATAGCAGCGAAGTAAGCGGAATACAGGTAAGGTGATTAGCCCCCAGCACACCTTGACTATGAGAACAGGTGAACGCACAGACATACAGACACACATACATACATACAAAGACTAACTGATAGGCATGAACAAGCAGACAGACATGTGGGTAAAGTGAGGGACAGAAACGGATTGACAGACAGACAGACAGAGACATAGATAGAAAATAAGAAAAACAGACAGACACAGACAGACGGAGACAAAAACACACTGCGAGATAGGAACAGGGTAACAGACAAAAGAGTAAAGAGAGAGAGAGACAGAAACGGATTGACACAGACAGACAGACAGACAGACACATAGATAGAAAGAAAATAAGAAAAACAGACAGACGCAGACAGACGGAGACAAAAACACACTGCAAGATAGGAACAGGGAAACAGACAGGAGTAAAGAGAGAGGGAGATAAATAGATCAACACAGACAGACAAACACAAAGTCAGGTACATTTTTTCTTACATTACTAGAAAAAAAAACATTCAAACAACAACAACAACAACAATAAAGACGAGTTAGAAGTAAGTAATGTATGTATCGTAGCTGGAGAAAACAACAACAATAATAATAATAATAATAATAATAATAATAATAATAATAATAATAATAATAATAATAATAATAATAATAAAAATAATAATAATAATAATAATGGACAGGTGAGCTCAGGTAAGGTTAGGTCGGCAGGTGAGAGATCCGGAATGGACGAAAAGGAGAAAGTTAGCAGTTATTTAGGCATCACCACCACCACCATCACCACCACCACCACCACCATCACCACCACCACCACCACCACCACCACCACCACCACCACCACCACCACCACCACCATCACCACCACCACCACCACCACCACAGACAGCCTCCTAGATGCATTGGGCAACATACTCACACACGTTATCTCTCTCTCTCTTTACATATACTATCTATTTATCTATCTAAACTATCTATCTATCTACACATACTATCCACCTATTTCACTATCCATCTATCTATCCATCTAACTTTATCTATCTATCTATCTATTATCCATCTATCTATCTATTAATTCGTCCTCAATAAGTCTACTCTATTATATTCTATTTATACTTTTTCCATTTTTTTCCGCTTGCACATCTACGTCTGCAGGTCCGGTTTTTTGCAGGTCGTGGGTAGGCCGGCGCAGGCTCTTTCTTAGCCTACATAACCTTGATCACACCACGCAAGGTATGACGCGGGGCTCCCATGACCTACTTTTAAGCCCCCTTCGCCTCCCTGTATCCTAAGCAGGGATGGAATGACCTCACTTTGTTGTATAGAAAGTCTTTTAGGTCGTATTTTAAAACATTTCGTCGCCCAAGTTCACGTATTTGCCAAGGCTTTCGTAGGAGTTTTCGGCATTTCCAGGGGTAGTTTTATGACCCTAGTGGTAGTTTGACCCTTCCTCTGTACCATGAACCTAAAGGGACACTCATTAGAACCCGATTGACCCCCTCTTTAACCTTTAGAAATAGTTGATGTGAGAACTGAGAGTGTCTTATATTACCGACCTCATTAGTAAGGAAGCATATGTGAATTTTCTAAGTCAAGACCTATAGTAACTGTTTGGTGTTTTGTTAGGTTAGGTTAAGTTGAGGGAATTTTCAAACACATGATAGCTAGAATCTTATGGCATATATCAACAAATAATGACCTCACTTTGTTGTATAGAAAGTCTCATTAGTAGAGAAGCATATATGAATTTTCTGAGTCAAGACCTATAGTAACTGTTTGGGGTTTTGTTAGGTTAGGTTAAGTTTAGGGAATTTTCAAACACAAAATAGCTAGAATCTTATGGTATAAATCAACAAAAAATGCCCTCACTTTGTTAAGTAGAAAGTCTCATTAGCAAGGAAGCATATATGAATTTTCTGAGTCAAGACGTATAGTAACTGTTTGGGGTTTTGTTAGGTTAGGTTAAGTTGAGGGAATTTTCAAACACATGATAGCTAGAATCTTATGGTATAAATCAACAAAGAATGACCTCACTTTGTTGTATAGAAAGTCTCATTCGTAAGGAAGCATATATGAACTTTCTGAGTCAAGACGCATAGTAACTGTTTGGGGTTTTGTTAGGTTAGGTTAGGTTAGGTTAAGAGAATTTTCAAACACATGATAGCTAGAATCTTATGGTATACATCACCAAAAAATGCCCTCACTTTGTTATGAAGAAAGTCTCCTTAGCAAGGAAGCATATATGAATTTTCTGAGTCAAGACGTATAGTAACTGTTTGGGGTTTTGTTAGGTTAGGTTAAGTTTAGGGAATTTTCAAACACATGATAGCTAGAATCTTATGGTATAAATCAACAAAGAATGACCTCACTTTGTTGTATAGAAAGTCTCATTAGTAAGGGAGCATATATGAATTTTCTGAGTCAAGGCGTATAGTAACTGTTTGGGGTTCTGTTAGGTTAGGTTAGGTTAGGTTAGGTTAAGTTTAGGGTATCTTCAAACACATGATAGCCAGCAACTTATGGTATAAATAAACAAAGAATGACGTCACTTTGTTGTAAAGAAAGTCTCATTAGTAAGGAAGCACATATGAATTTTCTGAGTCAAGACGTATAGTAACTGTTTGGGGTTCTGTTAGGTTAGGTTAAGTTTAGGGAATTTTCAAACACATGATAGCTAGAATCTTATAGTATAAATCAACAAAAAATGCCCTCACTTTGTTATGTAGAAAGTCTTATTAGCAAGGAAGTATATATGAATTTTCTGAGTCAAGACGTATAGTAACTGTTTGTGGTTTTGTTAGGTTAGGTTAAGTATAGGGAATTTTCAAACACATGATAGCCGGCAACTTATGGTATAAATCAACAAAGAATGACCTCACTTTGTTGTATAGAAAGTCTCATTAGTAAGGAAGCATATATGAATTTTCTGAGTCAAGACGTGTAGTAACTGTTTGGGGTTCTGTTAGGTTAGGTTAAGTTTAGGGAATTTTCAGACACATGATATACAGGAACCTGTAGCATGAATTAACAAAGAATGCCTTTATTTTGTTACATAGAAAGTCTCATTAGTAAGGAAGCATATATGAATTTTCTGAGTCAAGACGTATAGTAACTGTTTGGGGTTCTGTTAGGTTAGGTTAGGTTAGGTTAAGTTTAGGGAATTTTCAAACACATGATATACAGGAACCTATAGCATGAATTAACAAAGAATGCCTTCATTTTGTTATATAGAAAGTCTCATTAGTAAGGAAGCATATACGAGTTTTCTGAGTCAAGACGAGTGGTAACTGTTCGGGGTATTGCTGGTTAGGTTAGGTCCTGAGCACCCTCCTCCCGCCCAGACGAGGCCGCCGTGAAAGTCTTGCAAAGGGTACAATAACACACATGACTGTACGCCGCTCTCTCCCTCAATCTTTCTCTCTCTCTCTCTTTCTTTCCACCTGTCTGTCTTTCCGTCTCTGTCTCGCAAAGGGTACAAAAACACACGACTATACACTACTCCCGCTCTCTATCTCTCCCCTCTGCCTGTCTGTATATCTGTACACCACTTGCTCCTTCAATCCTCTCTCTTATTCTCTCTCTGTCTGCCTGTCTATCTGTCTCTCTAAAACGAAAATAAAGATAACAAAAATTATAGTATTGGACGTAACCATACACTCCTCTCTCTTTCTCTCTCTCTCTCTCCAATAAAAAAACATAAAAGGAGGCGTTGCCTCTCCCCGGCGGGGAATCGAACCCCGGTCTCCCGCGTGACAGGCGGGGATACTAACCACTATACTACCGAGGACTGAAAGTGTTGGGGCAGGCTCAAGGTTATCAGGTGAGGGGCTACTACTACTACTACTACTACTACTACTACTACTACTACTACTACTATTACTACTACTACTACTACTTTTACTACTACTACTACTGTTACTACTACTACTACTACTACTACTACTACTACTACTACTAAATAAATAAAGATTGAACGCAAGAAGGAAAGCAAAGAAGACAAACCAACACAGAAGGAAGAAAACGAAAAAAAACAAGAAAGAAAACAAAACAAACAAAACATAAGAGGCGCGAAAGAAAGAGAAAGCCAAACAAAGTAAAAACAAACAAACAGCCAAACCAGACTAAGGACCCCCAAAAACAGGACCCAGGTGAGGCCCTTCAGCAGGTGGGGCGCCAACAGGTGTTCCAATCTTCACTGTGGAGGAATCAATCAATGTCACTTCTCTATTTCCTCCACCTTGCCTCCCTTCTTCCTTCCTTTCCTCCTCCTCTTCCTCTTCCTCCTCCTTTTCTTGCTCGTTCCCTTATCCTCCTATTCCTCACTTCTTTCTTTTCTGCCTCCTTCCATTATTTCTTCCTTTCCTCCTCCTCTTCCTGACTCATCTCTTTCTTCCCTCTTTTCTTGTTTGTTCCTTTATCCTCCTATTCCTCACTTCTTTCTTTTCTGCCTCCTTCCATTACTTCTTCCTTTGATTCTTCTTCCTCCTCCTCCTCTTCCTCTTCTCCTCATTTTCGTTTATGTTTCCTATTTATCTCTTCCTTCCTCTCTCGTTTTCCTTCTTATTCTGTCCTTGTCTTTATCTCCTTTCTTTCCTTTTCTTATGTTTTTTTTAGCAATCTCCTCCTTCATTTTTTTTCTCATTTATGTAAGTTTTTTTTCTTTTCATTCCTTCCTTATTTCGTTTCCTTTACTCTCCTTCTTTATTCGCTCCTCCTTTTCTCCGCTTTCTTTTTCTCATTTTCTTCCGCCTTCCTTCCTTGCCTCTCTCCCTCACTCAGATGTTATCCTTGCATCCTTAAACCTTCCTAAAAGTGAGAAATGGTGGAGGTGATGATGGTGGTGGTGATGGTGGTGGTGGTGGTGGTGGTGGTAACCTGAAAACAACCTTGACCACAACCAAAAGACGTGATAGAGAAAGTAGTAGTAGTAGTAGTAGTAGTAGTAGTAGTAGTAGTAGTAAAAGTGATGAAGGAGAAGGTAGTAAAGGAAAGAATGACGAAGAGAAGGAAGAGCAGGAAAGAGAGAAAGGAGGAAGGGAGAGGAAAGAAAGAAGAGAGAAAGACAAGCAGAAGAAAAAGAGGAGGAGAAGGAGGAGGAAAGGAAGGAGTGAGAAGACGAAGGAAAGGGAGAAGGAAGGAATGAAAGAAGGAAATAAAGGAGGGAAGGAAAGAAGGAGTGATGAAAGTAGCGATGTTGTTAGTGTTGTTGTTGGTAGTGGAGGTGGTGGTGGTGGTGGTGGTGGTGATGATGCCGGAGGTAGTGGTAGTGATGGTGGTGGTGGTGGTGGTGGAGACAGGTGTGGGTGATAAGACGAACATTAATTAAACAAAAGTGACAGGTATAGAAACAACAGGTATGTAAACACTCTCATTGTTTACATGTGTGGATAAACAAGGAGAGAGAGAGAGAGAGAGAGAGAGAGAGAGAGAGAGAGAGAGAGAGAGAGAGAGAGAGAGAGAGAGAGAGAGAGAGAGAGAGAGAGAGAGAGAGAGAGAGAGAGAGAGAGAGAGAGAGAGAGAGAATAAAAAAGGGTCCTAATTATCAATAACAAAAGCCTTCTCTCTATCGTTAATGACCACCGATCCTCCTCCTCCTCCTCCTCCTCCTCTATTACTCATTTCTTTCTTTCCTCTTCCGCCTTTCTCATTCCTTTCTTTCCTCAATCCTCTTCTTCAACGTTCTTTCCTTCCCCTATTCATCACTTCTCTGTTTCCTCCCTCCTTTGTTTCCTCCTCCTCCTCCATGATCTCTCTCTTCCCTCTTCTTTATCTTCACCCTGTTTATCATTCCTTCCTTATCCCAATTCCCACACCTCCTCTTCCTCCTCCTTTTCCCCTCTCTATTACTACCACTACTACTACTACTACAACTACTACTACTACTACTACGTCAAAGGAACCGCTGTCAGGCACTTCAGGTAATCTATTTAAGCCTCACATGTCTGCCCTAACACACCTTACCACCTCCCTCCTCCTCCTCCTCCTCCTCCTCCTCCTCCTCGCAGCAGGCTCAGTAGGTGGAGTCACGCCCGCCGCTCCCTCACCTGCCCTCCTACACCTGTCTCATTGTCCCCTTGTCCTAATTAAGATGTTTTACCTGTAGTTATCTGTGTCTACTTTCACTTTTTTTTTGTTTTGTTTTGTTTTGCTTTTTTTCTTATGTATTTACGCTTCTTCCTCTTCTCCTTTTTATCTTCTTCTTCTTCTTCTTCTTCTTCTTCTTCTTCCTCCTCGTTATCTTCCTTTCAGAGTACCGATCAGTCTCATAGTCTTCTTCCTCCTCCTCCTCTTTCTCCTCCATTCTCCTTATCTATACTCTCTCCTCTTCCTCTTCTTCTTCTTCCTCTTCCTTACTTCCTCCTACTTCACATACTTATCATCTGGTATGCACTATCTTCTTCCTCTTCTCTCCTCCTCCTCCTCCTCCTCCTCCCCCTCTTTATCATCTGTCCTTCCTTCTTCTACTCCTCCTTTTCCTTTTCTCTGCTTCTCCTCCTCATCCTCCTCTTCATCTTATACTGTGCTTCCTTCCTTTCCTCTTCTTTTCTACTCTTCCTCCTCCTCCTCTTCTCATCCTTCCTTCCTTCCCTTCCTCTTTCTCCTCTTCCTCTTCTCCCACCACTACTCCCTCCCCCCTCCCCCCCTCTGCTTTTCCTCCTCCTTTTCTTCCTCCCTTTCTCTCCTTTCTTCCTTTCCTCCTTCTTTTCTCTCTTCCTCCAAGCATCACCACCACCACTACCCCCTCCCCCCCCTCATCACCACCGTCATCACCAGCCCACCTGTCGTCCTCCACTCGTAAGATAACGCTTATCTCTCAAGTGTCGGGGCCCTGTGATGATGATGACGATGATGATGATGGTGATGGTGATGGTGAGGTGGAGGAGGAGTGGAAGTATCATGGAGAAAGAGGGATGCTGAGGGGTGGAGGAAGAGGAGGAGGAGGAGGAGGAAGAGAAGGTGAAATGAGGTGAAAGAGTGAGATGGAAGAGGTGATAAAAAGAGGAAGGAAAGGAAAGGGAAGGAGAAAAGGGGAAGGGAAAGGTTAGGAAAGGAGAAGAAATAATAGGAGAGAAAATGAAGGAAAAGAAAATGAAAAGAGAGAAAAGGAAAGGAAAGAAGAGGAGAGGAGAGGAGGAGAGAAGAGAGAAAAGGAAACGAAAGGAGAGGAAGGGAAGGAGAGGAGAGGAAAGGAAGGGAAAAGAAGGGAAAGGAGAAAAGGAAGAGTGGAGAAAAGATGACAGGAAGGGAAAGGAGAGAAAAGACGAGAAAAGAGAAACAGAAAAAAAAGAGAAGAAAGGAGAGGAGAGAAATGGAGAGGAGACGATAAAAAAAGAAAACGCAGAAAAAAAAGCAGGAAAAAGATAGAAGAAAAGGAGGAAGAAGGAAATAAGATAAAAGAAAATATACAGAATAAGTAAAAGTAGAACAGCGCTGACCTTTCCTAAGCAAGGTGAGACAAGGCTAAGTTAATTGCATAAGGACCAGGTGTAACAGGTAATATCGTGACCAGGAGGAGACAGGTAAAGGACCCAGGTGGAGCAGGTAGACGCTAAGTGATAAGAGGAGGAGGAGGAGGAGGAGGAGGAGGAAAGGAAGGAAGGACGGAGAGAAAGATGGGAAGGATAAGAGAAAGGTTCGGTATTGAGGAATGTTAAAGAGAGAGAGAGAGAGAGAGAGAGAGAGAGAGAGAGAGAGAGAGAGAGAGAGAGAGAGAGAGAGAGAGAGAGAGAGAGAGAGAGAGAGAGAGAGAGAGAGAGAGAGAGAGAGAGAGAGAGAGAGAGAGAGAGAGAGAGAGAGAGAGAGAGAGAGAGAGAGAGAGAGAGAGAGAGAGAGAATAGAGAAAGAGAAGAGAGAAAGAGAGAGAGAGAGAGAGAGAGAGAGAGAGAGAGAGAGAGAGAGAGAGAGAGAGAGAGAGAGAGAGAGAGAGAGAGAGAGAGAGAGAGAGAGAGAAAGAAAAGAGAAAGAAAAGGAAGAGAAGAAAGAAAGAAAGAGAGAGAGAGAGAGAGAGATAGAGATTTAGAGATAGAGAGATAGAGAGAGAGAGAGAGAGAGAGAGAGAGAGAGAGAGAGAGAGAGAGAGAGAGAGAGAGAGAGAGAGAGAGAGAGCATCAATCTACTGAAAGACGAATATGAGGCAGGAAAAGAGATAAAGGGAGGGAAGAAAGGAAGAGGGAGGAGGAGCAGAAGGAGGAGGAGGAGGAGGAGGAGATAAGATTTGATGGCTATAACTGTCAGCAGGGAGGACAAGTCAACACCGCAGTGGTTAGGAGGAGGAGGAGGAGGAGGAGGAGGAGGAGGAGGAAGAAGATATGAAAAAGGAAGAAATAGAAGACGAAAGAAGGAAAGAAAGAAAAAAAAGCAGGAAGACAAAAAGTAGTAGTAGTAGTAGTAGTAGTAGTAGTAGTAATAGTAGAAACAGAAGAACAAGAAGATAGGCCTCCCTTCTTCACATCTTTCCCCCTCTTTCTCCCTTACCTTTCAAATTCCCATTCTTTTCCCTTTCGTTTTTCTACCTTCTTTTTTCCGTTTCTTCTTTTTTCTTTCTTCTATTTTACTTTATTTTTATTTTTTCATTTATCATCATTATTTTTTGTGTGTGTGTGCGTGTGTGTGTGTGTGTGTGTGTGTGTGTGTGTGTGTGTGTGTGTGCCGGTAGCTCTTCCCGCATATAGAACGAGACAGAGGAATGCGAGAAAACAAGATGGGAGATTGTAATGCATTCCTGACAACAACAACAACAACAACAACAACAACAACAACAACAACAACAACAACAACAACAACAACAACAACAACAACAACAACAACAACAATAACTACTCCTTCATAACCAGTCTCGAGCCTTGAACAAAAATACCAAAATGAAGAAGAGAAAAAAGGGAGAAAATGTGGAAAGGATGATATAAAACAGGAATAGGATAGAAGGAAAACAAAGGAGAAGAAATACTGAGAAAGAAGAGGAAGAAGAAAAAGACATAGAAAAGAAAGAGATACTAAAAGAAAGCAGAGAAAAAATGATAAGCAAATAAAGAGAGAGAGAGAGAGAGAGAGAGAGAGAGAGAGAGAGAGAGAGAGAGAGAGAGAGAGAGAGAGAGAGAGAGAGAGAGAGAGAGAGAGAGAGAGAGAGAGAGAGAGAGAGAGAGAGAGAGAGAGGACGGATGAGAATAGGAATAAACTAATAAAACACAGGAAGTAATGAAGAAAAGTAAATGAAGAAGAAAATAAGATAAACAAATAAAGAGGAGGATATAGGATAAATAAAATAAAATAAATAAAAAGAGGAAAGAAAGAAAAAGGAAACAAAACAAACAGAAGAAACACAAGACAGAGCAAACAGATAAAAAGGAGAATGGAAAATAAAGAAAATAAAAGAAAATACAACAACGAGAGAGAGAGGAAAAAGAAAAAAAAGAGAAGAGAAGAAAAGAAAAGCGCAACAAGGTAGAGAGCAAACCAGGTAAGCCATGACAGCAAAGAAAACGGATACAGGTAACACTACTGGGCAGGTAAAAGCCGACAGGTGAACCGCTCCACATACCTCTACTCCAGGTAAGACCACGCCCCCCCTCCTACCCCTACCCCCCTTCTTTGCCCACCTGCGCCCCCCCTCCCCTCCCCCCTGTGCCCCCTTCTTCATATTAGCTCACCTGTGCATATTTTCCCCTCTTCTAATGCCTTTCCTCTTCCCTATCCTTTTCTTTTTCCCCTCATCTCTCTCTCTCTCTTCTTTTTCAACGAGAGGAGGCGAGGCAGGAAGGGGCAGGAAGGAAGGGAAGGAAGGAAAGAAGGAAGGAAGAAGAGAGAGAAGGATGGAGGAGAAGAGAGGGAATAGGGGACAGGAGGGAAGAAAGGAGAGAGAGAGAGAGAGAGAGAGAGAGAGAGAGAGAGAGAGAGAGAGAGAGAGAGAGAGAGAGAGAGAGAGAGAGAGAGAGAGAGAGAGAGAGAGAGAGAGAGAGAGAGAGAGAGAGGACACAGGGGGTAAAGAGGAAAAAGAGAGGAATGGAGAGGAGGAAAATGGGACGGGAAAGAAAGAAAGAAAAGGATAGAATAGAGAAGATAGAAAGGACTGAAGGAGAGGAGAGGAGAGAAGGACGTGAGAGAGGAGAGGAGGGAGGAAGGGAGATAAAGGGCGAGGAGGGAGGCAAACCGTACATAACGTTGAGAGAGATAAGATAAGAGTTGGAGGAAAGGTGAAGAGAGAAAAAGAAAAGATGGAGAGAAGGAGAGAAGAATGGGAATATCAGTCTACTTCTACTACTACTACTACTACTACTACTGCTACTACTACTACTACTACTACTACTACTACTACTACTACTAATGCTACTACTGGGGTGTTACTAGTATGGCAGTTAGTAGTAGTAGTAGTAGTAGTAGTAAAGATGATGATAATGATGATGAAAATAATTAATGGTTTTTACAATACATAGACACCATCATCACCATCACCATCACCATCACCACCACCATCATCACCATCACCACCACCATCACCATCAGCATCAGCATCACCATTACAGATCCATATGGTGACTGATCAAGCAGGAGAAAGAAAGAAACAAATAAACATAAGAGAGAAAGAGAAGTAGAAGAATTAAATAGATGGAAAAATTAATAAAAAGAATGAAAATAAGAGAAAAAAGGGATAAAAATAACAATGAGAAGGAGAACGATAGAAGGATGGAAGGGAGTAGAGACGAAAAAAAGGAAGAAGAAAAAGAGAAAAAAAGAAGAGGAGGAAGAGGAGGAAAGGAAGAAGTGGGAGGGAAAATAAAGCTTCAAATGGTAAATAACAAAACAAAAAAGAAAAACAAAAAAAGGAAGAAAGCAGCGAGAGAAAATACCAGAGCAGTAAGATTATGACCGGAGGCTGAGAGAGAGAGAGAGAGAGAGAGAGAGAGAGAGAGAGAGAGAGAGAGAGAGAGAGAGAGAGAGAGAGAGAGAGAGAGAGAGAGAGAGAGAGAGAGAGAGAGAGAGAGAGAGAGAGAGAGAGAGAGAGAGAAAGTGAGAAAGAAAGGAAGAAAGAAAGAAAGACAGAGAAAGAAAGAAAGAAGAAAGGAAGAATGAAAGATAAAGAAAGGAAGAAAAAATGAGACAGAATGGAAGAAAGTGAGGAAGAAAGGAAGGAAGGAGAAAGGAAGATAGAATGAATGAAGAAAGAAGAAAGGAAGAATGAAAGATAAAGAAAGGAAGAAAAAATGAGACAGAATGGAAGAAAGTGAGGAAGAAAGGAAGGAAGGAGAAAGGAAGATAGAATGAATGAAGAAAGAAAGAAGAAAGGAAGAATGAAAGAAAAAGAAAGGAAGAAAAAATAAGAGAGTGAGAAAGAAAGGAAGAAAGAAGAAAGGAAAATAGAAAGAATGAAGAAAGAAAGAAGAAAGGAAGAATGAAAGAAAAAGAAAGGAAGAAAAAATGAAAGAAAGAATGGAAGAAAGTGAGGAAGAAAGGAAGGAAGAAGAAAGGAAAATAGAAAGAATGAAGAAAGAAAGAAGAAAGGAAGAATGAAAGAAAAAGAAAGGAAGAAAAAATAAAAGAAAGTGAGAAAGAAAGGAAGAAAGAAAGGAAAATAGAAAGAATGAAGAAAGAAAGAAGAAAGGAAGAATGAAAGAAAAAGAAAGGAAGAAAAAATGAAAGAAAGAATGGAAGAAAGTGAGAAAGGAAGGAAGGAAGAAGAAAGGAAGATAGAATGAATGAAGAAAGAAAAAAAGAACGGAAGAAAGAAGAAAAAGGAAGAAAGAAAGAAAGAAGAAAGAAAGACTGGCAGCAAATAAATAAAAAAATAACATAAAGAAAACGAGAAGAAAAGAAGAAAAACAGAAAACAAGAATAAGAATAAAAAACTAATGAAAAAGAAAACAAAATTAAACAAGAAAAAGTAAAGAAGAAAATAAGTGAGAAATTATTCAAAAGGCAAGAAAATTGAAGAAAAAAAAACAATACAAATAAGAACAAACCAACCACAGAATAGAGAGAGAGAGAGAGAGAGAGAGAGAGAGAGAGAGAGAGAGAGAGAGAGAGAGAGAGAGAGAGAGAGGAGGAGGAGGAAGAGGAGGAGGAGGAGGAGGAGAAATGGAGGAAAGGGAAAAGGAGTAGGTCGAAAAAAGTGAAAAAGATGAAGAAAAGTAAAAGAAGAAGAAGAAGAAAGAGAAGAAGAAGAAGAAGAAGAAGAAGAAGAAGAAGACAACCACCATCGTCACCCTACCTCATTACTCTCCCTCCCTCCCTCTCTCCCTGCTTGCTTGTCTTTCCCTGTCAACCTCCCTCCCCCCCTGTCAACGTATCTCTTCCTCCCTTCTTCCTTTTCACTCCTTTTCTTCCTTCCTCTCTCCCTTTCTTAAATCCTTACCTTAATTTTTTTCCATCTTCTCTACCTTCTTCCTATCTATCTTCTTTTCCTCCCTTTTTTTCCTTGCCTAAGTCTTTCCCTTCTTTCCTTCTTCACTTTCTTCCTTCTCTCCTTCCATTTGTCACTCCCTGTCTCCTTACTCCCTGCTTATCTCCCTCTCTCACCCCCTTCCCTCCCTGCCTCCCTTCTTCCTTTTCCACACCTTTCCTTCCCTTCTTTCATCCTTTTCCTCCCTTCCTTTCCTTCCTAACCACCTGTGTCACTCCCTCCCTCCCTCACTTCTCTCTCCCTCCCTTCCCATCCCATCCCTTCCTTACCCCTTTTATTTCCCTTTTCTCCTTCCTTCCTTTCCTTCCAAACCACATGTGTCACCCTCTCCCTCCTTGTCTCCCTTCCTCGCTCCTCTCTCTTAACCCTTGCCTTTCTCCTCCCTCTCCACTTCCCCCTTCTGGCCTGCTTGCTCTAGTAGGTTCCACGAGCAGGCCGGGTGAAACTCATTGCCGTGTGGCGAGGCGGCCTGCCCAAGGGAATGACAATGAACTGATGATGATGATGATGGGGAACTCCTGTTGTGTAGCACCTCACTCACTCACTCACTCACTCACTCACTCACTCATTTACTCACTCACTCACTAACTCACTCACTCACTTATTCACTTACTCACTAACTAACTAACTAACTAACTAACTAACTAGCTAACTAACTAGCTAACTAACTAACTAACTCACTCACTCACTCACTCACTCACTCACTCACTCACTCACTCACTCATCCACTCACTTCTTCGTTCAATATTTTATCTATGTCTTTCATCCATCATCTCATCCATCTCCTCCATCATTTTTTATTTTTTTCTGAACTTATTCAATCATTTATATAGTCCTCCTCCTCCTTCTTCTGCAGTAAGTAAAGAAAAGGATCTTGGAATCACTATATCAAGCGATTTAAAGCCCGGTCAGCATTGTTCAGAGGTAGTTAAAACTGCAAACAAATTGGTTGGCTTCATCGGACGAGTCTTTAATAATAAATCGGAAAAAGTAATATTAAAACTGTATAATTCATTGGTTCGACCCCGTCTAGAGTACTGTGTACAGTTTTGGTCTCCCTACTACAGAAAAGACATAGAAAAGTTGGAACGGGTCCAACGAAGAGTAACAAAGATGATTCCTAGGTTGAGAAATTTGTCATATGAACAAAGGCTTAAAGAAGTAAATTTATTCAGCCTATCAAAACGAAGAATGCGAGGCGATCTAATAGAAGTGTTTAAAATGTTCAAAGGATTCAGTGATATTAATGCGGAAGATTACTTTACAATTGATCGATCAAATAGAACAAGAAGAAATCACAATTTGAAGATAAGTGGTAAAAGATTCTCGTCGCACGAAGCTAAACACTTCTTCTTCAATCGAGTTGTTAATGTTTGGAACTCTCTACCTTGTGATGTCGTTGATAGTACAACAGTTACGGCCTTCAAGAATAGATTAGACAAGTGTTTTGAATCCAACCAGCAACTAAGATATTACTCATTGTCGTAATAACGTTAAGTTCTTTCGAATACTGGTGTCCTTGTCCGCTTTTATTGCCCGGTTAGTGGTAGCAGTAATGGTAGTTCTTTCCTCTTTCCTACATAAATTCCATGCAGTTTTTCCATGCTGCATGGTTCTTTTTCCTTTCCTGCCAGCTTTGGCTGGAGGGATGGGTGGGGAGCCTTCGCCTTTGCTGTCCTTCATCTTCCACCTTTGATTAGATAGTTAGTGTAGCTTGTCACAAACAACCTCGAAAGGACCAGCAGGTCTGCTGTTGTTTGTTCCTCCTTTGTGTTCCTTTGTGTTCCTCCTCCTCCTCCTCCTCCTCTTTTCTCTCTCTCCCTTTCATAAATTCCTCTTCTCATCATCTTACCTTCCCTATCATCCTTTTTTTTTTCTCTTTCTACTCCATTTTATTCTTACGTTTCAACCTTTTTCATCTCTCTCTCTCTCTCTCTCTCTCTCTCTCTCTCTCTCTCTCTCTCTCTCTCTCTCTCTCTCTCTCTCTCTCCCTAGCTTTCCTCCCAATGCTTCTACCTAGCAACCATTCCTCTCCCTCCTTCCTTCCCTCCCTCTCTCCCTTCACGACCCAAGTCCCGTCAACATCCCGGAGAGAACGTGAGAGGGATGGAGAGAAGAGAGGGAGAGGGAGGTGGAGGGGAGGGAAGGAAAGGGAAGGGTTGGGGTTATGCAGTGAAGGGAATGCAGGAGGAAGGAGACAGGGAAGGAAAGGCTTAAGGATGCAAAGACAGAAACAGAGTGAAGGAAAGAGTTTGGAGGGGTGAAGAAGGGTGTGAAGGGTGAAGTAACTGAGGGTGAAGGGAACGATCTAAGGGTGAGAAAAAGGGTAGGATGGGAGATATAAGGAGAGGTATAAGAATGAAAAAGATAGACGATGTAGGAAAAGGAATCAGTATTAGAGGAAGGTTATTGGGAAGGGAAAGGAAGGGAAGGGAAAGGAAGAGGAAGGGAAGGGCTTAAGAGGAAGTTGGAAAGTAAAAGGGGAGGAAATAATGAGAAGGTTTAAATGATACGAAGAAGGGTATGAGGACTTTTTTAAGGATAAGGATAAGTTTATTTTTGCCATCAGAGGAGGAGGAGAGTGAGGAGAAGGGCGTGGGGTGAAGGGAAAGACAGAGGAGAAGGGAATGGCTTGGGGTTGAAGGGAATGGCTTGGGGTTGAAGGGAATGGCTTGGGGTTGAAGGGAATGGCTTGGGGTTGAAGGGAAGGGAATAGAGGTGAAGGGAAAGGGAGTGACAGTAAGACAAAGGGAGTTAAGGTGAAGGGAAGGACATGTGGGTGAAGGGAAGAGTCTGGGGATGAAGAGAAATAGGGAGAGTTAGAGAAAAAAGTGTTGGGGTGAAGGAAAGGGCGTGGGGTGACATGGGGTGAAGGTAAGGACATGTGGGTGAAGGGAGCATCTTGGGAGGGTCGTGAAGGGGGCGGGACAGGGTGGGTTGCAAGCGTCCCTTCACCCTAACTGTTAGCGCCGAGGTGTGTTTTGACTCGGCCGATAAAAAATGAACCTCCGTGATTACCTGTCCGCTACGAGTGTCAGGCGGCGACATTTACTCCCTCTTCTTCTCTTTCCTTTCCTTTACTTTCCTTCTTTTTTCTTTTCTT